>NC_141043.1:5917500-6115000 GCF_052040795.2 Danio rerio
TTAGCTTCATCCTCCTAATGGCCAAGGTAGCTACTGATGTAGGAGAGGGCTAATATTTCACACCGAGCAGGACCGCAGCCAACAGCTCCATTTACTGGCAGATAGAGAGAGAAAGAGAGAGAGAAAGCTAAAGAGGGAGCGGGGGGAGGATCCGGACTGCAGGCGGACTGCGGCAGGAGGGCAGTGACGTGATATAGAGAGAGAGACAGAGAGAGATGTATGGCAAGATATGACCCTCACACTGAGCTAGCAGAGAGGCAGCAGAGATGCTGGGAATCTGTGGCATTAGTGGATGTCGCTTTTCACCGTTCGACTGAGTTTGGAGATGCAAAGAGTGTGTCATTCTGAGTCAGGACTGTGTGGACGGATGAGTCAGTGTGACACTTGTTAGTGACCCGGCATGTGTGTTTACTTCCAGAGAGTCGTGCTTTTATTCAGCTTCGCCTGTCGTTGAGTTCGATTGAGCTGGTCGCTGTTTTTGGCATTGTCATTGTGTGTCATATCAGGATTATGACTTCAGAGTTTCAATAACTTTTTGTGAATGAGTAAGACTTCCTCGCGTTGACAGAATCGGGGGCCGCTGATTGGCCGAAAGGGCTCCGCTGCCCTGAGAGAAAACTTCCTGTTTCCTCCGAGTGGACTTTGTGTTTCATTGGAAAAGCACGCCAAAGGATGCAAGTGTAATCCAGGAAAAAACACATCCTATTGTTTCTTGGGATTGCATGCGGGTCCGCTGCCCGCGCTTCTCAGAAACTTGCTGTACAGTCAAACTGTAAGGTAAGAGACCGGTCTCTCTTATATTTGGTTGTGATTAGTTATTAAATGTGTCAGGAGGGTTGACAATGGGTTAGATGTCATCGTAGTGAAAGAGTACATTATATCACTATAATACTACAGATTAATATGTACTGTACGATCTTGACAGCTGTACTGTTCACCCTACTCCTTTTTTTCTGATTTTGGTTGTAATGTAATGATGGACACCTTTTGTAAAGCTGCACTAAACTAATACATTTGAATTGATATGAATGATGACCAGATTACAGTTAGCCAAGGACGGCAACTCTTTCAGGAAAGAGTAAATGTTTCAAATATTAAAATTAGTACTTTGATTTTTACTAATATCTGATGAGTCAATACCTCTAGACTTCATTTTTGACAGACAATGTGACATTATAGTGTATATTTTAATACTCCTCAATCAGTTTTGCTTCAGGACTGACATCAACACAGCACTAAATATGTTTATTGATAGACTTCAGTGGAATCTGAGTGATTTTCTATGGCTTTTGGTATTTGTACACACTTATTTAAGGCTTTGTTAGGGTGTTTGATGTATTGGGGCATCCGTGTGAGCTGCTCAACAGGTTTGTTTTTCATAGTTTGAGTGGTTTAGATTCTGAACTTGAATTCCAATAGCTTCATGGTCACCATTGCTAATGCTACATTGAATGGTCATCGCAAAACACCATGCACAAAACTTGCTCTTCCTGCAGATGAAAGTGAGGGTGAGATGGGTTTTAGTGACTCGGAATGATGCAGACTGGACATTTAATAGAGACAGTTCAGGTAAGTTAGCTCAGAGGCGGATAAGACAGGTGTAGTATAGTATATAGTATAATACATAAACATTGCTGGCTAGTCTTTCTTTCAGGAAAGAGTAAATCTTTCAAATATTAAGGTTAGTACTTTTGATTTTCACTAATATCTGATGAGTCAATACCTCTAGACTTCATTTTTGACAGATAATGTGACATTATAGTGTATATTTAAATACTCCTCAATCAGTTTTGCTTCAGGACTGACATCAACACAGCGCTTAATAGGTTTATTGATAGACTTCAGTGGAATCTGAGTGATTTTCTATGGCTTTTGGTATTTGTACACACTTATTTAAGGCTTTGTTAGGGTGTTTGATGTATTGGGGCTTCCGTGTGAGCTGCTCAACAGGTTTGTTTTTCATAGTTTGAGTGGTTTAGATTCTGAACTTGAATTCCAGTAACTTCATGGTCACCGTAGCTAATGATACATAGAATGGTCATTGCAAAACACCATGCACAGAAATGGCTCTTCTTGCAGATGAAAGTGAGGATGAGTTGGGTTTTAGTGACTCAGAATGATGCAGACTGGACATTTAATAGAGACTGTTTAGGTAAGTTAGCTCAGAGGCGGATAAGACAGGTGTAGTATAGTATATAGTATAATACATAAACATTGCTGGCTAGTCTTTCTTTCAGGAAAGATTAAATCTTTCAAATAGTAAGGTTAGTACTTTTGATTTTCACTAATATCTGGTGAGTCAATACCTCTAAAAACTTCATTTTTGACAGATAATGAGACATTATAGTGTATATTTAAATACTCCTCAATCCGTTTTGCTTCAGGACTGACATCAACACAGCGCTAAATAGGTTTATTGATAGACTTCAGTGGAATCTGAGTGATTTTGCATGGCTTTTAGTAGTTGTACACACTTATTTAAGGCTTTGTTAGGGTGTTTGATGTATTGGGGCTTCCGTGTGAGCTGCTCAACAGGTTTGTTTTTCATAGTTTGAGTGGTTTAGATTCTGAACTTGAATTCCAGTAACTTCATGGTCACCATAGCTAATGATACATAGAATGGTCATTGCAAAACACCATGCACAGAAATGGCTCTTCTTGCAGATGAAAGTGAGGGTGAGTTGGGTTTTAGTGACTCAGAATGATGCAGACTGGACATTTAATAGAGACAGTTCAGGTAAGTTAGCTCAGAGGCGGATAAGACAGGTGTAGTATAGTATATAGTATAATACATAAACATTGCTGGCTAGTCTTTATTTCAGAAAATATTAAATCTTTCAAATATTAAAATTAGTACTTTTGATTTTCACTAATATCTGTAAGTCAATACCTCTAGACTTCATTTTTGACAGATAATGTGACATTATAGTGTATATTTAAATATTCCTCAATCCGTTTTGCTTCAGGACTGACATCAACACAGCGCTTAATAGGTTTATTGATAGACTTCAGTGGAATCTGAGAGATTTTTTATGGCTTTTGGTATTTGTACACACTTATTTAAGGCTTTGTTAGGGTGTTTGATGTATTGGGGCTTCCGTGTGAGCTGCTCAACAGGTTTGTTTTTCATAGTTTGAGTGGTTTAGATTCTGAACTTGAATTCAAATAGCTTCATGGTCACCGTAGCTAATGCTACATAGAATGGTCATCGCAAAACACCATGTTTATCCATATTTAAACCAGCATAAGTGCACAAGTATAAGTGTACCTGTGGCTGTAGAGTTTGTTCAGATGAGGGACTTCAATGATACCTGTCCATGTTATTTAATGTGGCTGCTTTAAGCGACAGGTGAATTTGGGTCTAAATGCTGTAGAAGTTAATTGGACATAAGTTTGAAGTATATGTTGTACCGTGTTATGTTATGTTATGTTATGTTATGTTATGTTATGTTATGTTATGTTATGTTATGTTATGTTATGTTATGTTATGTTATGTTATGTTGACAGTGATGCATATTTAACAGCAAAGACTTAATCATTGATTAACATTATTATATTAATAGTGTTAGGACAATCATTCAAATCTGATTAATCAGCTTGTGGAATAAATAAATAAATGAATATTAATAATAATATTGAAAATGTAAATACTTCATCAAATTAACTATTTGTAATTAACAGCTTACCAATTAAAAAAACAGTTATTCAGTTTTTTTGAATATATATATTTTTAAATAATTTGCAAGCCGTATATTGAATTTTTTATTTATTCAATTGAACTTTTGGCATATTTTATTTAGTTGCTTTTCTTTGCCCAATAATGACTAAAGCACATGCCAATATTTAGTAGTGTTTACACATTAATAATGCAAATGACGCTTGATAAATGAACAAACACTCAACAATATAAATCTTCTGTAATTATTGTCTTAAATTAATACAAATAAAATATTACAATTTAATATTTTATATATTAGTATTTTTAAATAAAAAATATATATAATAATGAGTGATAAAACATTTTACATGGACTGAATCAACTGCAGTTTTGTTAATACTATATTATATTATATTTTATAATTTATTATATTACTTATATAATTTATTATACTATTTTATCATTTATCATATTATATTATAATTTATTATATTATATTATCATTTATATTAATTTATTATATTATATTATATAATTTATTATATTATAATTTATTATAATTTATTATTTTATATGATCATTTATTATAATTTATTTTATTATATTATATTAACATTTATTATAATTTATTTTATTATTATATAATTTATTATTATATTATATTATATTATATTATATTATATTATATTATATTATATTATATTATATTATATTATATTATATTCCTCTCTGGAATATTTTATTCTGGTCAATCACATCATTACATCAAGTAAAGTTTAAGACTCAATTACATACTCTAATATATAAATTATAATATATATATAATTTTTATTTTTTTTTCTCAGAAATTTTAGTTTAATGATAAGAATGAATGTTTAAGTATTTTTCCCCTTAGAAATGTTTGTTTAAGGATCAGAACAAATGTTTAAACTTTTCTCAGAGCAACAGATCGAAGACTGACAGTCATTTTCAATTACTGACTAATAAGCTGAGAGGGAGATGCTGGGGAAACATCTGTCTGTTATTAACCATTGATTGTTTGAAGAATAAATATTTGTATCTGTGTGTCTGTCACACATGCTGTTTAGATTAATCATCTGACATTGTGGCAACATCAAATATACAGTGAGGTTAAATGATGACGGACAGGGTTAAGTTCTGACCTTTTTAACCTTTTACCAGACCCCCACACACATTTAATGATGATGGGGTGAAGTTAATGGAGTTAAATGGAGAAAGACCTCTGACTGAGTGTCTATTGTGTTGAGCTTCATGAGTCACTCAATGAGTCAAAACATGCTGGTTTTCTGATTAACCTACTCTTTGTCCACGGTGTTACTCACTCTTTATCGAACTTGCCAAACTGTATGAAGGTTGAAGGAAATAGGAGAGGAGAGCACATCTGTTGCACACAGTAAAAGTTAAAAAATAACTCATGACTGAGTAAAAATATGTAAAAAAAAAAAAAAAAAAAAAAGATTATATATATATATATATATATATATATATATATATATATATATATATATATATATATATATATATATATATATATATATTTATTTATTATATTTTTTAACAAATGATATATTTTAAAGATGCATTTTACCTACCACATAAATAAAACAAAAACAAAGCATGTTAAAATTAAATTAAGTTTGCAGTTACAGTAATACATATATTATAGTACACATACATAGAATAAAAATAAATAGCTCTATACTGCAAAGAATATAAATAAAACAAATTAGACATTAATAAACACACTCACATGGTAAAAATAAGTCTGAATTATTAGACCCCCTGTATATTTTTGGAGCTAATAATATTGACCTTAAAAAATTAAAAACTGCTTTTATTCTTGCGTAAATGAACCAAATAAGACCTCTTCCAGAAGAAAATATATTGACGGAAATACAGTGAAAAAAATGGAAGAAATGGAAACATTATCAGCTACTGCTATTTAAAAAAAACATATTATTCCTTTTAATATATAGAACAAAAGAAATAAAATGCATATTAGTTGGCAAAATACATAATCTCTTAGTTAACAGACTTTATGTCAAAGTTATAAAGTCCCTTTATTAATCTGGGGTCGCCACAGCCGAATGAACCGCCAACTTATCCAGCAAATGTTTTACGCAGCTGAGGCCCTTCCAGTTGCAACCCATCTCTGGGAAAGATCCAATAAACACTTA
Source organism: Danio rerio (assembly GCF_052040795.2). NCBI lineage: Eukaryota > Metazoa > Chordata > Actinopteri > Cypriniformes > Danionidae > Danio > Danio rerio. The sequence goes on from NC_141043.1 coordinate 5,923,357, forward strand.
TACACTACAGACAATTTAGCGTACCTAATTCACCTGTACCGCATGTCTTTGGACTGTGGGGGAAACCGGAGTACCCGGAGGAAACCCACGCAAACGCAGGGAGAACATGCAAACTCCACACAGACTTTTTCAATTACATTTTTATATAGATTTTTTTGTCTTAAAAAAAAAAAAGATTTTCAGCCTGTGATGTAAACATGTACAGTGTACAGTTTTATAAATTAAAATTATGTTTATAGTAAATTGTCATTTTTGAAAATTATGTCAAAAATTTTATTTGCCAAAAATCTCAGAAGCTGATAAGATGACCTGTTGGTAACCGGACAATAGGGTATAATATGCCGAGCTAGTGCTGTTCCCATGCTGATAAACTTCTGGTTACCTGTTATTGTTCGTTTTTTTTTTTTCCATTTTAGACGATACCTTTTACAGCATTGATGTTTGAATGTAGTTAAAATACAATCAGTTAAATAGACTCTGGCATTCATTTAGTAGCTAAAGCGTAAAACGAGACAAAAAGCCGTTTACACTCACTCGCCCATCAGAATTGGCAGGCTAGCGCAGAAGCTCAATTGAATATACTGGGGTAAAATAAATGCTCATATTATAAGGACATAGTGGGGGAAAAAAATTCAATGCAGTGCTTCTTGTACAATCTGAGACCCAATTTATATCGGATATCACTCAGCCAGTGGAAATCGCTGATTTTTAAAGAAACCAGATATTAAACACGCCGTTTTTGCAATGGCAAACAGTTCACCGGAAGCGCTTAACCCAGGTTACTGGCAAATTAAAAGTCCTATTAGCATGCTTCGGCATATACCTCATTTCATGAAAAAAAAAAAAACAAAAAAAAAACACTATTGATAGCCTAATATCAATCTTATTTATTGATTTATTTTTTTGTTTATTTGTTTATTTGTTTATTTAGCATTTTTGTTTTATAAATGACACTAAAAGTATTACACACATTAAAAAATATGTATTTGTTCACTCAACTTAACCTAGTAAAGTCATCTTATTGCTTTGACTCAGTTAAGTTGTATTGACTTAATATATTTGGTAAAGTCTCACCTGTGGCAAGTCAGTCTTTCTCTAAGAATGTGCTGCAACCTTAAGAATGAGAAAATAACTTTTGGGTAAATTATAGGGATGTCACAATTTCGATTTTTAATCGAAATCGATTGAAATTTATGCTCAATTTCGATTATCGAATCAAAAAATAGAATCGTCAATGCTGCCACGCCCCCATGTCATGTCAGCTTGGCTTGCCAAGCGGGAAAAAAACAGGCTTGTTGAAGTGCTTGTTAAACTGCAGAAGCAGGAGACCCGTCGACAGAACTTAAACCCTCTCCTCTTTCAATGAAGTCGCCGGTGTGTTAGCATTTTGGATTTCCAGTGAGTTATGTTGACAACGTTTGAGTTGTCGACAAAAAAAAACACAGTTTTGCAAGCTCTGCTATGTACGTACTACGTACGGTTCGTCCGATAGACAACACCGGCATCGCGATCCTCCGCCCGCCCTCGTAGCAAATCCGCTCGCAAAAAGTACACACACAGGCCCTGTTTACACTGTCTTTGTTTTTAAATGGCATTTTAGAATGACAAAGATTTGACATCCACAGTGGCGTGTAGCATTTCTGAGCAGCCCTCCTTCCTCTCTACCTCTGAAAATGCACATCACATGACCACATAGACACAGACGCACTCACAGCCATGCGCTCCAGAAAGCAGGTCCAGGCAGTCAGAGGACTGCTTCAACCTTTCACTCACTTGTACTTAGTCATTTTAGCGAACACCTCAGATACTGTTGGCTAGTTTCTGTTGGTTGTACCTCTTTTTTACCGACGCCATTATAACGACACAGATCACTGCCTATTCACGAGTCCCTCAGAAAAAGTGATTGACAGGTGGTAATTATGTGTGTATCTTGCCTTTATTCATTTACTGTATGATTTGTTTATGGGTAAAACAAAGACCATCCAGGTCAGGTAGTTTAAACTGTAGGCTACAAATAATTAATTGGTCATTAATTGATAATTTATTCATAATCGAAAATCGAATCGAATCGTGCCTTTAGAATCGAGAATGTAATCGAATTGAGAATTTGGAGGATTGTGACACCCTTAGTAAATTATTGTAAATATTTGGTCTTAACTATCTGACTACTGTACCTTTATAAATGAAAATACTGGTAAAACCTCACCTTTAAAAAAAGTCAGTCTGCTCTTTGGGAACAATTTTTTTAAATGGGAACATTTAAATGAATTACTGTTAATGTTTTCCGAAAATATCTTCTACTGTATATAAATAGGAGATCCATTAAAATCTAGATAAAATACCTGTAGTAGATTAGTCAGGGAACTAGAAATATACTAATGCTATACACGTATTGGGATATTGCAAAATCAAACCTAAAAAAAACTTGACTAAGCTTTATAAATGTGGCCAAACCACATTTCAGCAGAGGTCTAATCTGCTCTAGAAACATTTATACTGTGGAAAAAACAGTGCCACACAAATTTGAAGAAGCATTACTAACCAAATGTGATGACTGAACAATTGTAAAATCTGGTGAAAAGCATCCCATGTGTCTGACTTCTTCTGTAGTTTAACTGGCAGTTGGCAAACTGACTTAATGGTGCAAATTCCACCACCTGCTGGATTGGAAGTATGGGGCACAACTTAAAGGACGCTGAGTTAGCATATGTTTTTAAGTTGAGTAGACAATCACTCGATTACAGACTAGTCAAGACAGTGAAAACTTACCATGTTAAGTTGAATTACCAACTTTGTTGTTTCAACTTACAAAATCTAAAACTAAAATGCAGAATATTTTTTTTACAGTGTAGACCAGGGGTGTCCAAACTCGGTTCTGGAGGGCCGGTGTCCTGAAGAGCTTAGCTTCAACCCTAATCAAACACAACTGAATCAGCTAATCAAGCTCTTACTAGACATACTAGAAACATCCTGGCAGGTGTGTTGAAGTGAGTTAAACTCTCCAGGACATCAGCCCTCAAGGATAGAGTTTAGACACCCTTGGTGTAGGCTATTGAGTATCTTGTTTTCCATGCCAAATTGTAATCAGTTTTTAAGGTAATAACTAATTTATTTATTTCTTTTCACAACATTTGATAATAAATGTGGCTTTCCCAGTTTTTGTAATCACACCTACAATGTAAACCCAAATGTTGTCTTCACTTAAACAATCAAGCAAAGTTGACTGAACATTACTTAAAATTTAGCATTTTGGTCATGTCACCTAAAAATACAGGCAGTTTTTAATGTCGTCTTGATGGTAAAATTCTAATGTGCAACCCTTTAGCAAGGTCTCTATTTAATCAGAAAACAAGGCTTCATGTATAATTATTCACCATAATGGGAATAAATGCCTACTTATTTTTCTTTTAAACATTTTTTTTTCATGGTATATAACTACACACACAGACACACACTGAACTGAACAATTTAAATATAATTACCAAACCGGCAAGTTAAATAAACGTAAACATGCAAGTTTTGGGAGACTCTGTTACTCAATTAAATTGAGGCAACGAGTTTACTCAGTTAATTTCGTTCAGTCAGCTTATTAGGGTTTTCAGTGCAGACTCTCTTTTTCTGGCTACAAATTTCTATAAAACTGCGTTGGATATCAAAATACAAAAACTGAATAAATAAACATATATCCATATATTAAAATATAGTGTACGGAATTATACCATCATACATAATGACAATGCATAAAGCTTGAAACATACTACTAACTACCACTGTTTAACAACAACAAAAACATACCTGCTTGCTATTTAAAACATAATACTAACATACACTTACAATATTATGTTACCTGTAGTTTCTCTCAGAAAATCTACATAGTACATAGTAAATAAGTGCCCTTTCCCAGACATGTGTTGTGGCTGGAAGGGCATCCGCTGCGTAAAAACTTGCTGGATAAGTTGGCGGTTCATTCCGCTGTGGCGACCCCGGATTAATAAAGGGACTAAGCCGACAAGAAAATGAATGAATGAAATAAGTGCCCTGTGGTATACAGTGGAATTATTTCTACATTTTAGTTGTCTACATTCGGATGACTGTTATGTAGCACAAATAGCGAACTAACTAGCAATTTCGTCACCAATGAGGCCATGATATTAATTCTGCATTGTGTTTATTCCAACCAGAGGCAACCAGGAGCCACTTAAAATGCAAATTACACTTGATGAGGGGTTTGTGGACTCACAGCGCTTTCAGAAAAAAAGACTTAAGACTCAGTGTTTGCTGCCCTGCTGAAAAATCCAGCTTAAACCAGCCTAGGCTGGTTGGCTGGTTTTAGCTGGTCAACCAGGCTGGTTTTAGAGGGGTTTTGGCCACTTCCAGGCTGGTTTCCAGCCATTTCCAGCCTGGTTTTGGCTGGTCAGGCTGGGAGATGACCAGCTAAAACCAGCTTGACCAGCCTAGCCAGACTGGGACCCCAGCTAAAACCAGCTATGTCCCGCTTAAACCAGGCTGGTCAAGCTGGTTTTAGATGGTTTTAGCAGGTCAATTTCCAGCCTGACCAGCTAAGACCAGGCTGGAAATGGCTGGAAACCAGCATGAAAGCCCTCTAAACCAGCCTGGTCGACCAGCTAAAACCAGCTAACCAGCCTAGGCTGGTTTAAGCTGGATTTTTCAGCAGGGTGGTTACACTCATATTGAGGTTCATCATGGCATGGCACAAAATAACAGCGTCATGCTTGGATATTTATTGAAAAAGTATACCTCTGTGCTACTCAAGTAAACCAGTAGGTGTCAGACTTTACACAGATTTAAACTAGGTTAAACCGGTCAGTTTCTGCTTTTAAGTCGGTGCAACGCATGGCAGAATGGGGCAGACTGTAGATTTGCCTTCTCGTGTGTGTAAACATGGCAAGTCGTATTAACATTTAATTAATAGTGCACATTTTCAGTATGCTATTACTGTTAACACTTTAAAATAATGGCCCATTAGTTAACGATGGTTATTGTATTTACTAACATAAGCAAACAATCAGTAATACATTTATTACAGTATTAATTAATCTTTGTTAACATTACTTATTTTCTTAATGTAATGTTTACATCAACAACTTTTAATATTGCATTAGTTTTTAATACATTAGTTATTAATGCTTTACAAGAGTTTGTGTACGTAATGCTAGTAAATACATTAACTAATGGACCATTGTTCTTAAGTGTTACCCCACTATCTACAGTTGAAACCAGAAGTTTACACACACTGTATAAAAAGACACTGTAAAAAAATGTCAGATGTTAAATGTGACTAAACTTTTTCTCTTTTAGGTAAATTCAGATTACATTTTTTTTTTCTATTTGCTTAATAGCAAAGATATATTTTTGAGAGTTTTTTTTTTATAACTTTTCTTAAAAGTCAAAAGTTTATATATAATAAGATTATTATGCCTTTGAAAAAGCTCAGATGATGGTGTCAAGGTTTTGAATGTTTCTGATTGGCTAATTGACAACATTTGAGTTAATTGGAGACAACAGTAGATTAGTAATTATGGAACACCTCAAACACACTGCATCCTTGTGTGACAACATGGGAAAAATAAAGGAAATCAGCCAAGACATCAGGAAAAGAATTGTGGACCTCCACAAGTCTGGTTCTTCTTTGGGTACAATTTTTAGATGCCTGTAGGTGCCATCGGTTTATTGGTTTAAACAATTAAATCCAAGTTTAAACAACAAGGGAATGTCCAGCCATCTTACCTCTCTGGCAGGAGAAAGATTCTGTTTCACATAGATGAACGTGCTATGGTGTGAACTGTGTATCAACCCCAGAACAAAAGCAAAAGACGCTGTGTAGAACGCTGGCTGAAGCTGGTAAGAGAGTTTCATATTCCAGGAGAGGAGTGGCTCCTGCCTGGCCACCATACAGGCCTTATTGGTGGATTGCTGCACAGATGTGCTTCTGTAAGGTTCTCCTCTCTCCACAGAAGAACGCTAGAGCTCAGACAGAGTGACCATCAGGTTATTGATCACCTCCAAGGCTCTTCTCCCCTGATCACTTAACTTAGATGGCCGGCCAGCTCTAGGAGTCCTGGTGGTTATAAACATCTTCCACTTATAGATGATGGAGGTCACTGTGCTCACTGTAACTGTCAGAGCAGCAGAAATTTTTCTGTAACTTTCTCCAGCCTTGTGCCTAGAGACAATCCTGTCCATGAGGTCTACAGACAATTCCTTTGTCTTCATGCTTGGTTTGTGCTTTGACATGTACTGTCAACCCTGGGACCTTATATAGACAGGTGTATGCCCTTTCAAATCATGTCCAATTAGCTGAATTGACCACAGGTGAACTCCAATTAAGCTGCTGAAACATCTCAAGAATGATCAGACGACACAGAATGTACCTGAGCTTAATTTAGAGCTTCACGGCAAAGGCTGTGAATACTGATATACATGTGATTTTGGAATAAGGCAGTAACATAAAAAATGTGGAAAAATTGAAGCGCTGAATACTTTCTGGATGCACTCTATATTGTTTACAACCACTTACCTTAAAATGTAGTAAATCCAATTAATATTTTTTAGACCATTGTCGTATTGCTCATGGCCCTAAAAATCTAAATTTAATCTGAAAACCAAAGTTATTAAAATATAACTTATATATATATATAATAATAAATAAATAAAGGGCAATAATAGTTTACAGTGTAATCTGTACAACTATTAAATGGACAATTTCACACACAAAAAAAGCATTTATCATGGCCTTATATAATAATAATAATTTCTTTGCATTTTATAAATTATACAATACAGCAATATAGCCTACTGAAATACGTGAAATTAATAGACTAGAAATAAATAAATAAATAATTATATATTATTATATATATATTATTATTATTAAATATTATTTATTTATATATTATTATTATTAAAAATAATATATATATATATATATATATATATATATATATATATATATATATATATATATATATATATATATATATATATATATTTATTTGTGGTCTATTATGTTCACGAAAAATTGACAATAAATGTGGCATACCTATTTTTTGAGGCACAATCAGACTCTTTTCTGGCTACGCTAGTGCTGTAAAATACATTTTAAAATGGCTTTTTTGAACGGTTTGCTTTAGATTCAGCAGGAAGGTCAGCCTTGAATGTTGTTTGTCTGACAGACTCTTGTCAGCAGTCTAAATGTTGACTCTCTATAAGGAGGTCGATCAGGTATGATATGAGCACAGCTCCAGAAAAACACCATGTGAAACTTCATGTCCTTTTTTCACCTTCAAAATCGCCTCTTTTTTCACTAATAAACCCATTCTTGCTGTCATATACCTGAAGGCCTATGGTCTCCGTGGAATACATTGCATTTAGGCATGTGTCTGACTGTCTTCTGGATGGAAATTTCCATTGCGTTTTGCTGGAGCGTGGACCCATCTGGAGGCGCTCGACACCTAATGATTATTAATAGGACATCTGAAGAGCCCCTGACATTTATAGGATTATTAAAAAACAAAGAAAAGGATTGCTGTAGGTTCAGTGTCCTTCTGCTGGTCAAACACATCATTTTTGGTTTATTCTTCCTCTTTCTGAACTGGAATTTAATATAATGGGAAATAAAAATAGATGTCATAACATTTTAACCTCACATATGACCCACAAATCAGTTACTGAATATGGCAAGCTGTTATAACAATTAATATATAATGTAGTATTTATTTTGTTATGCTTCTTATGTATTTTTTATTTTTTGGCCCCACTTTATATTAGGTGGCATTTACTTCTATGTACTTGCATCACAAATAAATGCAATGTACTTACTGTGTTCGTAATGTACTGCAGAACGCTTCTGATGCTCTAGAGGTGGGATACGGAGAGGGTTAGGGACAGGTTTGGTGGTATGGCTAGGTTTAAGGGTGGGTTACGGTGTAAGGGATGGACAACCAGGGATGGACTGGGACAAAAATTCAGCCCTGGCACTATAGCCACACCAGCCCACATTACCATACGTACTGTTTGTTTGACATTCTTGCCAGATTTTGATTATGTCCGCGTAACCTTTGATTGAGTCGACCCCTCTCAAAACTATCACCGATTGGGCCAAATGCTTAACATTTACTATTATTACCATCATCAACGTCATCATAATATTCACATGTTGCACGAGATAAAAGCTGCCTGCATGTAAACACAATACATATAAAAAATAATAATAAAATAAAAATAAAAAACTGACCGGCCCACATTTAAAAAAATGGTTCAGCCCTTCTGGCATTTGCCAGAATTGCCAGATGGCCAGTCCGCCCCTGTGGACAACAGTGTAATGAAAAATGTAATTACATAAACTCATTACAGATGTGATTTAATGCAGGCATTACGTGCAGGTATGGCCACAGCCATTTCCCCCTGCAGCCCAAGACCGGTTACTCACTGAAGCTAAGCAAGGCTGAGCCTGGTCAGTACCTGGATAGGAGACCACATGGGAAAACTAGGTTGCTGTTGGAAGTGGTGTTAGTGAGGCCAGCAGGGGGCGCTCAACCTGTGGTCTGTGTGAGTCTTAATGCCCCAGTAAAAGTGAAGGGGACACTATACTGTCAGTGGGTACCTTCTTTCGGATGAGACGTTAAACCAAGGTCCTGACTTTCTGTGGTCATTAAAAATCCCATGACACTTCTCATAAAGAGTAAGGGTGTAACCCCGGTGTCCTAGCCAAAGTCCCTCAATCATATTTTACAATCATGGCCTCCCAATCATCCCTATCCTCTAAATTTGGCTCTATCACTGGCGCTGTTGTCCTGTGGCTGCTGGCGCATCATCCAAGTGGATGCTGCACACTGGTGGGGTTGGTGTGGAGAGACCCCTCTCATGATTGTAAAGCGGTTTGGGTGTATGGCCATACACAATAAATGCGCTATATAAATACACATTACATTACATATATAGGTATTTAATCATTCATATTCAAGTATTTACATCATAAGTAACAAATTATTAATTTCAATGTAAATGCATATTGGTTAAGACCACCTAATATACTTTTATATTATAATACATTTTCTTAATTTTCTGTTTTATACTTACTCGCTGCTAGTGCTTTAAAGACCATTACCTGTTTAAAATATACTGCTAATTATTCATTAGTCCTTATCATTAGGTACAGGTGCTCTTTATACACTCTCAGAAATAAAGGTACGAGAGCTGTCACTGTGGTGGTACCTTTTCAAATGGTACACATTTTTACTTGAAGGGTCCATATTGGTACCCCAAAAGTACATATTAGTACCTACAAATTTTAAGAGGAACACTTTTGTACTTTTTAGTTACTAATCTGTACCCTTGAGCTATTAATATAGACCTTTTAGGTACAAATTTGTATTGTTCGAAAAGGTGCCACCCTAGGGATAGATCGTGTACCTTTATTTCTGAGAGTGTATACTAGTTATTATTATATTGGAACTTATTTGCTAGATACAGATGAAATAGTTATGAGTACTTATTTATCAGGTACTGGTACTAATTTCAATAGTCAGTAGAACTGTTTTCACTTGTCACTACACTGTTGTACTCTTATGGTTGTTTCCAGCCTGATCTCACGAGAAAACGTAAGTATTTTACGTTTTGACAGTTTAGTGGCTAATTCGTACGAATTCGTACGAGTTCAGTCGTACGAAATGGTACGATTTTAAAAAGGAGGCGTGGCACCTAACCCCACCCCTAACCCCAACCGTCATTGGGGGATAAGCAAATCGTACTAAATTGTATGAATTACATCGTACGAATTCATACGAATTAGCCACTAAATGAAAACGTTACGAATTGCCGTGAGATTGTGTTGGTTGTTTCCATTTAGTGGTACGATGCGGTACGGTACGCTTTTATGGCCGTTTCAAATGACAAAAGTTACCAAAAAGCGAATTATACCGTACCACTTTTTGGGTACCCTTTTGGAAAGGTAGCTAGCACAACAAAAGGGTACCAAAAGGCAGAGCAAGATGTGCAGCTGAGTGCCATTGGTTTACAGAGAAACGTCACTAGTTCATGCACAAGCCAGGAGAATGAAAACAAAGGAAGTGCCGTTTTTATATACCCAGCTGAGACATTACACCATAAAAATATTGACATATAAATATAATAATGAGCCATGCTCGACTCAAGCTCAAACAACCCTTGTCGTTGTCTTGATGAACAAGCCAAGAAGAAGAGTACTCTGTGCTCTGTAGTTCTTTACAAGGCTGTCTAAACGCTTGTTTAGTCATGCCGTATCGGTGACATGTAAAATACTGCTTCCGGGTCCGAGTCAATACTCATTTAAATTGAGAAAATAGTCGTTTATAAGGTGGGAAACTCCTTATCCACCACCAGTGTGCAGCCATTTTGCGCCAGACCGCACACCACAAACCAGCTAAATGATAGAGAAAAGACAGAGTGATGAGGCCAATTATGATATGGAGATGGTTAGGAGGCCATGCTGGACAGAGGTCAGTGGGCAGATTTGGCCAGGATGCCAGGGTTAAACTCCTACTCCTTTTCGAAGGACATCCTGGGATTTTTAATAACCACAGAGAGTCAGGACCTCGGTTTAACATCTCATCCGAAAGACGGCGCTCACTTAGCAGTATAGAGTCCCCATCACTATACTGGGGCATTAGGACCCAAACAGAACGCAGGTTGGCCTTACTAACACCACTTCCAGCAGCAACCTAGCTTTTCCCATGTGGTCTCCCATTCAGATACTGACCGGGCGCAGCCTTACTTATATTATATAGTATTATCGAATAATCTTAACAACATATCTTAACAGAATATGTAATTAATTTGCTATTGTTAATAATTTTATATTTGCTAGTGCTAAAATCTTATCGATTACTATAAATTCTGGTGTCTAAAGAACAGGTACTAGTATTCAGTGGAAAGTTAGTACCTATTTATTTGATATGATTTACTAATGAATAACAAAAACAGTGTCTAAGAATAAAAAGCAGTAGTACCTAAAAAACAAAGTAGTATGACTTTAAGGGCTGGTAACTATTTAAAAAACAAAACAAAATACATACTGCTTTTTATTATTATTATTATTATTATTATTTTAGATTAGATGTTGAAACAGCTTGCCATAACTTTATAGTCTGCCTTTTATACTGGATGACATTTCCTTTAAGAGTGGCCAGAGTAAATTGGTAAGACAGAGATTTATTACAAGGCCGTAAGTCGGAGACGTCTAACTCGTAAAAGGCTTACAGTTCCATCACTTTTGTCTATTTTGGAGTGTTTGTGGCTTGTCACAGTAAGAAAGTCATCCAGGCCATGCAGCAGTATCTTATTTTCTTCCCCAGCACAGAGGGTTTGTCTCATATTGAGTTTAAAGATACAGCCGTGTGAACAAACATGCTTCTCTCTTATAATTAAACTGCAGCTCTTCTCTGTGATAATAGGTATTTACCATTCATTCACTGGCTTAAAGGAACTGAAACTGATTCATGACACTGACAATTCATGGAAATAGCAAAATGGGTGGGTGAAGTTGCACTCGTGTTGCCCAAACTGCCTAAAAATATGTTGTTTGTTCAAGTTACTTATTTAAAATAAGTTTTTTAAATATTTCGAACAACCTAAGTGTTTAATGTTCGATCAACTTAAATTTGTTAAAAAAAAACAATAATACCCATTGGAACCCACATGTACCAACACTTTTACAGAAATCAGTCAAGTTTGGTAAAGGAAAAATCATGGTTTGGGGTTACATTCATTATGAGGGCATGTGAGAGATCTGCAGAGTGGATGGCAACATCAACAGCCTAAGGTATCAGGACATTTGTGCTTACAAACCACAGTAGAGTGCAACTTCTTGAGAAGGATAGCACTCCTTCTCATACTTCAGCCTCCACATCAAATCTTCTGAAGGTCAAGGTGCTCCAGGATTGGCCAGCCCAGTCACTACACATTAACATTATTGAGCATGTCTGGGGTAAGGTGGAGGAGGCACTGAAGAGGAATCCAAAGAATCTTAATGAACTCTAGGAGTCTTGCAAGAACGCTTTCTTTGCCATTCCAGATCACTTTATGAATAAGTTATTTTAGTCATTGCAGAGATGTATGGATGCAGTCCTCCAAGCTCATGGAGTCAAATACAGTATTAATTATTTTACTGTACATTTTTTTCCTGTTAAGTGACAAGACTTTTGTCTAAGCAAAGTCAGACCTTACTGTCCTAATTAAATAGTTAAAAATCATTGAATTACCGTGCCTTCGCGTGGGTTTCCTCCGGTTTCCCCCACAGTCCAAAGACATGTGGTACAGGTGAATTGGGTAGGCTAAATTGTCTGTAGTGTATGAGTGTGTGTGTGGATGTTTCCCAGAGATGGATTGCGGCTGAAAGGGCATCCGCTGCGTAAAAACTTGCTGGATAAGTCGGCAGTTCATTCCGCAGTGGCGACCCCGGATTAATAAAGGGACTAAGCCGACAAGAAAATGAATGAAAATCAAGGAATTAATATTCCGGTAAAATAAGCGTAATCTAGAGGCCTTTGTTTTTTACATTAGCAACTTCTGATACCAAATAATCAGCTAGAATTTAAGTAATTATTTGTTGTTCCTAAAGCTTGGATAGGCGACAAGACTTTTGACAGGTAGTGTACAAGTAGCATCTGCTAACAAATGAAGTTATTAATTGATTACAGTCATAAACACTGTAATAAATGCTTGATTCCACACAACAGATTGTATTGGGACAATATGAAGGGATTACGTTAACATTACTTTTTACAAATATATGTCAATTGAACATAAAACAATTAAGTTTTCATAGTAAAAAAAAAAAGCATTGTGCTGTTTCAGTTCATTTTAAATAGTAATTAGAACTAAAAGCAAAAGTCATTTTTTGAGTGACGACTGAAATCGTTTGGTAATATTCTGTTCTTTTTTTTATTTTTTTATTACAGTTGGTGATTCTCACAGATATTTCTGATCCTTGCAAAGATTTGACCCTTTTTCTCAGATGCAAGCTTGCATTAACGTCGAGCGCAATGAGAGCAACTGAAAATCTAATCAACATTAGATAGGTGACCAAATGTACCATCCGGTCCACATACAAGGGGAGAGGCTGGCCAGATGTTAGTGACAGATGTCAATTAATCATATTTACAGTGTTATAATAGCCTACAAACACTGCCAACAGAACAGTCTGTCAGCCTTCATTAATCTTCATTTATTTTTAGTTCGCTTACCTGAAAAAAAAACCTGATTGTTTTGACCCACATTTCTGCCACAGTTAATAATTCAACTGTTTCCATTATTGTGTGTTTTATACGGAATCATTGTTAATGAACATCATTACTCTTTATTGTTTATATTGCAGCACATGCTCCATAAACACTGTTAAAAAGACTGGGTTAAACACAATCGATTTGTGTTCAATTCAATTCACCTTAATTTGTATAGCGCGATTACAATTTAGATTGTGTCAGTTTCACATAGAATATTATAGTAAATTGAAACAGTGTCAGTCCAGTTTTCAGAGTTTAAGTTCAGTTAGCTCAGTTCAGTGTGGTTTAATATTCAATATCGATGCGCAGCTCTATGAGTCCCGAACCACGCAAGCCAGTGGCAACAGTGGCAAGGAAAAAACTTTACCAATTGGCGAAAGTAAATAATTAAATAACCTCGAAAGAAACCAGGCTTAGTTGGGCACGACCATTTCTCCTCTGGCCAAATGTCTTGTGCAGAGCTGCAGTCTAGGCACTGAAGGCTGGACGTCAACAAAAACTCATCTGTCCCTGGAGCTTCACAGGAATCATTTACATGCTCTCCACTCCTCCAAGACCACCACAGCGGCTGCTCAGGATACGGCCTGGTCCAGGATTATGGAAACCTTGGGATTATCTTGTCGCTGGTCTTGGATCACATTAGTGGAACTGCATAGCATCTGGTGTCTCTGGCAACATAAACAAACTAAGTTAATGTCACAGACTGGCCAGGTTCTCCTCACTCCCAATCACTACCATACCTGCCAACTTTATGATCATAAAATCCGGGAGATTTTATCCAAAGTAACGAGCGGGGATGGGGTGTGTTGGTGCACGAAGTGAAGACGGGGAAAGAATGATGATGCATGTGTGTTGTGTTAGGTGTGCCTGGGGATTGGACCAAAAAGGTAGCCAGACTGTACCAAAAAAATGAGGAGCGGGTGTGGGGGGGGGTTAGGGGAGTTGGAAGGGGGGTTTCCGGGAGACAGAACAATATGAAAGATGGGCGGGAGATGGGTGTGACATGTAGGAGGCTCCTGGGAAAAATGGGAGTGTTGGCAGGTATGATCTCCACAATCACCCTGATCATAGTCACCTGAATACTAATCATCCCCACACCTGCAAGTCATTCCCAATCATCACTCCCGCACTATAAAAACTCTCATTAGCCTCACTCTGTATCCAGCCTCATTGCTATACGAAGCACTGCACAGGACTGGTCAGTGTTATTTAGTCTAGTTCAAAGTTTACTTACCCCTCTCGTTCCCTGTGATCTCCAGTGTCTGCATCTCTCACTCCTAGTGGGTTTTCTCCTGGTCTGTCCTCTGGTTGTCCTCAATCCCCTATCTGCATATTTGTGCGTCTGGCTTCTCTGCACCATCTGATTATCCATTTCCAACCTGCATATCAGTTTGATTGAGTTCATTTTATATCTGCCACTCTACATATTAAACTGTTGTTATACTAATTAAAATGGATTGAACACAAAACAATTAAGTTGTCCGCCCAAAAATCCTCAATAATCGTGTTGTTTCAGCTCATTTTTTAATAAGCCGTTTAAACAACAGCAAACATTTTTTTGAGTGCAGTAACATTGTTCATGCAGTACATTTTAATGTATTTTTTTGCAGTTTTATTGTTTATGCAGTTGTTCACTCTATGCTTGTAGTATAACTGAATTTAATCGTGATTATAATCGTTTTCAATGAAAAAATAAAATGCCTATGATTTAAAGAAGGCTGTTTAACAGATATCGTTCATTGCACTTGAGTGTATTCAATTGTATTTATAGTTAAGACAACTTCAAACATTAAGCTCACTAAACATAAACAATGTCCATTGTACTTATATTTTAAACAACCCAAGCTCATTCTGAAAACATACCACTTATACATTTCTGGAGATCGCAATATATGTTGCGGGAGCTACTTTTTTTGCAGTTTAGATAAGAAGGGGCGCAGCCAGAAGTCGCTTTGTAAGCAAACATCAGTGCTTTGAATTTGATGCGAGCAGCAACTGGCAGCCAGTGCAAATGAATGAGTAGCAGAGTGACATGTGCCCTTTTAGGTTAGTTAAAGACCACTCGTGCTGCTGCATTCTGAAGCATCTGAAGAGGTTTGATAGAGCTAGCTGGGAGGCCGGCTAGTAGAAAGTTGCAATAGTCCAGTCTGGAGAGAACAAGAGCTTGAACAAGGAGTTGAGCAGCATGTTTAGATAGGAAGGGTCGGATCTTTCTGATGTTGTAGAGTGCGAATCTGCACGATCGGGCAGTTCTAGAATATAAATCTCATATGAATCAAGAGATGACATATGATGACATGTGAAGGGGTAGTTAGTGCTGTCCTATTTTCTAGTGGCAAGTTTTAAAGCCCGTCCCCTTCACACTCTGTTTCAAGGGCCAAGTGGAAGGGGTAGAGGTACACATATAGAATTGGTATTGGACCTTACTTTTGTTAAGTTGAAACAACAACATCAACAAAATTTACTGCATTTAGTATAAATGTGTTATGTAAAAGAGTACATTACAGTTAAATATTTATATAAAAGCATCATATATTGAACTCAATACAAATAGGTACTATTAAATAAAATATTTAGCAATATGGCAAAGAATGTGAGAGATTTCACTAACAATTCAAGAATAGACAATGATTTATTAAAGTTATAACAATTCATTTTTATGTACCATAGCTATGAAATGCATAGTAAAATTTTGAGAGTTTTTTTCAGTACACTGTTTTTATTTATTTATGTATCTCTTTTGAAACCGCTGCTTTCAAAGGCCAATCTGTTAAAGCTTTAATTGGGTGAAAACAAACTTCTTAGTCTGAGTTTTGCACATCATGTGACTGCAGAACTCACATGGTAGACACACTGTCTCCTCTCTTTTCGCTTCGCCACTCTTTACTCCAACACAAGCTCATGAGACGTTGAGGAACACTGAGTTTGATTTAGGCCAAATCGGATGCTAAGGTAAAAAAACAAAAAGACTTTTAATATTGCTTATTGATTTTTGAGAAGTAATATAGCTTGTATGTTGCTAAAATTATGTAAGGGTAGAATGTTAAATGTGCAGGCAAAGGGTTTACATTTGCTGTATGTGCTTCGGTTTAATTCTGACTTGTTTTTTTTACTTGTTTTTTATTTGATTCTCTTTTTGGGGGATATAATTTTGGTGCATATTCTCTTAAATATAGTATAGACAATATTGATTTACATTTCTACTAAATAAACGTGCTTGATTTGAATTTAACTCTGAAATTGACCGTTGGGCTCACTGTGAAACTGGAAGCTTATTTTCTGCTTATTTCTGAATTTATTTAGTGGATTACAGTGGTTAAACAATGTCTTGATTCTTAGGCTGGTAAATTGTGACTACAGAGTGAATTTTTCCCAGCTGTGACAGGACTTTGGGCGAGAAGAGACCTAATTGCATTAGAACAGAATCTGGGCGAAAGTTTTAATGAAATCTTGCAGTCTCCATTTGATGTCCTGTGCTTCTTTTAGTCTAAATGAAGAAATAGTGAAGCCTGGGGCTGGTCACACTTTTTGGTTTACAGGGAATATTTATCAGGATTTGGTTATTTTCTTTAACTCTGTGTTGCCAGACACTTTAAATCATTGCAGACAGGCTATATGTAGGATTATGTCCTTTTTTGTGACTAAATGGTAAAATTAGGGGAACTTGACAGATGTGATGTTTATAAAAAAAATACTCTAGCTCTGACAATACTTTACAGTTCCTTAATAATAATGAAGTAAAATGGAAGTAAAACCAACACTAACAACTAAAACTACAGGATGATTATAGAACAATAATCATTGGATGAGATGGCTGTGTTCTTCAAGCCACTAGGCTAACCATTTGTCAGCAAGACGTTGATATATAAAGTAATATATATATATATATATATATATATATATATATATATATATATATATATATTATATATATATATATATATATATATATATATATATATATATATATATATATATATATATATATGTTAGCAAAATCACACTAGTAGCAGTGCGATATGGCTGTATATCAGCACTGGTGGGAGGCGTGCGTTGGCATGAGGCCATAGGCCAAGTGCCTTAGCGTCCCACCAGTGCTGATATACAGCCATATCGCACTGCTACGAGTGTGATATTGCGTTTATACAACAGATCAACGGCACAATCGTGTATATAAATAAGAAAATCAAACACGTACAGTCTAAAACCCTTTTTTATTAGGAACTACTTTCCTCAGCCATTCATTCACATCTGCAGCTTACGTCAGAACAGCAGAAGCCGTTACTAATTCACAAACGTCACTTTAGAGCTAGTGTTTGAATGACTCTATATCTAAAGTGATGTCAAAACTGTTGATTTTGCTCACACTTTAAGATTATAAGGCTGAACGTGACATGAAATGCCATCCATCTACAGAGATATCTTCTTACAGTGTTACAGTCTACAGTTTTTCTTTGTTGCAATCGGGATTTCACAATAATTAACCCCGAAAATAACAACAAATTCACTAACGTTACTAAACTGCTGTTGTGTTTGTGATAAGGAAAAATGCTAAACACGTGCAGACTTTGCTTATTTCAATCTGCCAACACAACACACATTCCTGATAAGCGAGCAAATCCGCATAAATACAGCACTACAACATACAAAAGAGAGAGATCATCTAACCTGCCAACATGTCTCTGAAAACCGGAGAGACCAGGGGGAGAGAGTGTTCGGGGGTGAGGTTAAGAACAGAATGCAGCGGGTTTTGGGCAGCCACTTCGATCGGGTACTGTACCAAAGTTGGCAACTCGGGGTGTTTAGTTTACAGACTATACCAAAGAGGGGGGTGGGTGAAATACGAGAGTTTTTTAGGAAGAAATAAAAACGGGATGTTTGCGGGAGACTGCTCTGAAATCAGGGATACTCACATGAAGAACGGAAGTGTTGACAGTTATTGCTTACCAGTTTAATATTGATTTGATCTGCTGTAGTTAGAAATCAGACAGTTATATCTTCTAAGTGTAAGGGCTTATTATGCGGTTCTGTCGCCATCTTGTGGATAGAAAACATCAAATGTCGGCAACGAGCTCTCTCAGAAATTGTAAATATTTTAAAATAGGCACAATTCTTGCAAATAAACTGCATAGTTGCAATCTAAACAACTACATTTACACAACTACACATCGACTAAAAAAGCCTCAAAAGTATATTTTGTTGTGTAACAGCAGTAATATTTGTAAAACTGTAGTGTCTGCTTGTTGCTGGCTGTATGTGGGCGGAGTAATACACAAAGGGTAAAGAGGCTGTACGGGTGCTGATATTACTTAAATATATCACGGCTATTTGCTAATCAGATTCGAGAACCAGACCGAACTGGTGTATATATATATATATATATATATATATATATATATAATTGGTTTTAGATTTTTTCTGTTAGCCGCCTGGACCGATCTCTTTGCCCATGACTCGACTACACTTTTGGACTGTTCTGTATGTACCTGTTTGCTCATGTGACTGAGCGTTGCCTGACTTATCACTCTTGTAAGTAAATATGCTGCATATCTATATATACAACAGTTCTGTCTGTTCTCGAATCTGAAAGCCATGTGATATTCTGCAATTAGCACTTGTACAGCCTCCTCTTCACTCTTGTGTATTACTCCACCCACAAAGAGTGACAGCAGATTAATAAACTCACTACAGTTTGACAAATATTGCAGCTGTTGGACAACATAATGTACTTTGAGGCTTTTTTACGCAAGAATGCAGTTGTTTAGATTGGAACTTTGCAGTTTACTTAAAAAAAAACTGTAATCAAATCAGATAAAACATTCATAAGATACCTTGAAGAGCGAACAGTTATAGAACCAGATAACACTTATTGTCAGAGGTAATGTATACTGTTGGTGAAGTCCATTTACTTGTTTGTTTTTTCACACTCCCATCAGATCTCTCTGGCATATCTGAACAGCGTCAGGTTTTATGTTTAACAGTTGAAAATGTGTAAGCCTTTTAGAGCAGAGCTATTGTTTTACATCCTCTCGTCAGCGTAAGATTGGTTTGTGGCTTGAGTTCAGACCACAGTCAGCTCGGCTTGCATCCCACCACTCTCCCACCGGGTCTGAAGTGTAACACTTTCTCTCATTCTGATGCATCAGAGACCAGTTGTGTCTGTTGTTTGCAGGGCCCTGAATTTGATGGATTGAGTTTTGCCTGTACATTTGAAGGTCAATAGTTGCCATGGGACTGTTAGTAAACAGCGAGGGTTTTGGGCCATCCTGGCCAGTCTGTGGGCTGGGATGAAAGCCTTCAGGACATTTGGCCACCGAATGACAAATATATCTGCCAGACTAACTGAACTGGCAGGGGTTTAAAGGTCTTTGACTAAACCACAGTGAATCTCTCCATTGCTATTGCTGGTAGATTTATTTTAGTGACCAGATGGAGCTTTACAGTATTTGGGAAGAGTTTATATTTTTGGCTTAACAAAATGAGATTGATATAATCACCCGTTCTGATTCTAAAGCAAGTATTTCAAATAACGACTGTCCTTTCTCCTGGATTCTTCCACAAGACTTTTATCCACGTGTGCCAAATCCTTTCTTTTGGCAGGATTTTGCTTAGAGAAGCTCTTGAGGAGCTTTTCCCAGATTTTGTTAAAAAAAAGCCCATGTTGTTTGTGTTTAAATGCAACAGGTGGGACTTTACTGTGTATTTGTGAGTGCTGTATACAAAGTTAGTCTATCTGAGCTTCTATGGATTCTTAATTTCACTCTCTCTCTCATTAGCCCCTTTCACACAGTGATACCGGTAAATATCCGGAAAATTTCCGGAACGACTTTACTGGTATATTCAAAAAAGCGCTGTTCACACAGGCGAGCACGTTACGGAAATTTTCCGGAAAAGAGCATTCACACATCCATTCCAAAATACCGGTAAATTTTGACATCATTCACCACAAATGAGCTTTAAACGGCTGCGCTTGTATTTGTAAACATTTGACTAAATTACAAACTCTGTGGATGATCAATATTGTGAACAACTTTCACAGGATCACTTTCTCATGTCGAGATGTTTATAATATGTGCGTGTGCAGGCGCTCACAGGCTGTTTCACAAGCACACGCAAAGCTTGAAGGTAAACAAACAACGGCTTATCATAAGCATCTCATCGATGATTATTTACACAGTTGGCATAAAGAAGAACATATAAACGTGATCTGACTAACTTCTAGCAGCTAAATGTGTCTGGAAAAATATTCAAAGGTTTTTATTCTCACAAACCACGCGGACGTAAATGCGTCTGACTGTTGTGATTGGCTAAAGCAGACGTCTCACGTCAGCACGTTCTAGACGTGCACGCGCTTATTACGGTAATCTTCCTTCTCCATTCACACAGCGCAGCATTCCGGCAAATTGCCGGTAATGTTACAACTTCTCTTTCCGGAAAATAGCCAGAACGAATTTACCGGTATTTTCAAAAAGGACCTGTTCACACA
The DNA here is from genome assembly GCF_052040795.2 of Danio rerio. Taxonomy (NCBI): domain Eukaryota; kingdom Metazoa; phylum Chordata; class Actinopteri; order Cypriniformes; family Danionidae; genus Danio; species Danio rerio. The sequence goes on from NC_141043.1 coordinate 5,944,123, forward strand.
TACAACCTTTCCGGAAAATTGCCGGCAATTTTCCGGAAAGGTCTGTATGTGTGAAAGGGGCTATTGTTGGCAAACTTAGTCCAGAGATTTCCAGACTTTTCCTAATTTTTATTATGTTTTTAGTCACATTTCTGAGATTTTAAAGATAATAAAAAGGAAGACAACACATTAAGGCCTCACCCAGGTCATTTAAGGTGGTTAACATAGCTACTTGCACATTAAATAAACAAATAGAGTAATCATGACCAAGCAAATACTGTATGTATGGGATTTATTTCAAAATCCAAAATTTCACATTTCAAATTCAGGCTTTTGAATCTTTGGAACTGTCGTCCCCATTCAGTTCTGCTTTGGTATTTATATTACAATCTCAAGAACCTCCCGCAGTTCCATCATCAACCCACAGGAGTCTGTAAACCCCCTGCTGAGAAACCCTGCTGTGGGCTATACTTAAAGCTCTGGTTTTGTACTACAATTTAGCAGTCTAATTAGAAAAGTTAAAGATCTTCACCCTTTTTGTATTTATCAAAGAAAGAGATTTAGTATTTAAATGAGTTTTACTTGTGATCTCTCTCTCTCTTTGTGAAAGCTTATACAATAACTTGCTTTATGTAGCTACAAATGATTGTTTGAATTAACACAACAAACCATTGTAACTCATATATTGCTCCACAATATTTCCATTATACTGTACATCAGACATAATTTTAAGGAGTATTTAATATTAAAAACTCGGAACTCGGTATAGGAATTACCTTGTAGACCAGGGGTGTCCAAACTTTTTGGGCCGAGGGCCAGATGCAAAAAAACAAATGTTGTCGCGGGCCAAATTTTACATACATCACACAGACACGCATATATATATATATATATATATATATATATATATATATATATATATATATATATATATATATATATATATATATATATATATATACACACACAGTTGAAGTCAGAATTGTTAGCCCCCCTAAATTTTTAGCCCCTGTTTGTTTTTTCCCCAATTTCTGTTTAACGGAGAAAAGATTTTTTTCCACACATTTCTAAACATAAAAGTTATAGTAATTCATTTTTTAATAACTGATTTATTTTATCTTTGCCATGATGACAGTAAATAATATTTGACTAGATATTTTTCAAGACACTTCTATACAGCTTAAAGTTACATTTAAAGGCTTAACTAGGTTAATCAAGTTAACTAGTCAAGTTAAGGTAATTAGGCAAGTTATTTTATAACAATGGTTTGTTCTGAAGACTTAAGGGGCTAATAATTTTGACCTTAAAATGGTTCATAAAAAAATTTAAACCGCTTTTTATTCTAGCCGAAATAAAACAAAAGTCTTTCTCCAAAAGAAAAAATATTATCAGACATACTGTAAAAATGTCCTTGCTCTGTTAAACATCATTTGGGAAATATTTAAAAAAGAAGAAATAAATCAAAGAGGGGCTAATAATTCAGACTTCAACTGTGTGTAGATAGATAGACAGACAGACAGACAGACAGACAGACAGACAGACAGACAGACAGACAGACAGACAGATAGACAGACAGACAGACAGACAGATAGATAGATAGATAGATAGATAGATAGATAGATAGATAGATAGATAGATAGATAGATAGATAGATAGATAGATAGATAGATAGATAGATAGATAGATAGATAGATCGTAACAAGAACTGCTGCTTAATTGAATGCATGTAATAGTTATTTATTGAATTACGTTCATTTTTGTATAGCGGGCCAGATTCTATTGATATTTATAAAAAGCCTCGCGGGCCGCCACAAAACTGATTGCGGGCCGCAGATGGCCCGCGGGCCGTAGTTTGGACACGCCTGTTGTAGACCAAAGCTGTGTGGAATGGCATGTAAAAAAAAAGGTCCTTAAAATAAATAAAAAACAACTGTAAAATACATTTCTCATTCTGATTTGCCAGAGATGTTCATGTCCTCATGGTATTTACTCTTTTTTCCCCCTCAGCATCTGATCTGGTGCCACGATGAGTGGGGGAGTGAATGTAAAGAGTCTTCCACGAGCCCAGCCGGGCTCAGGCATCCCCCTGCACAGGACCAGACTCCCCTCCCCAAAACCTGAACCTAAAAGCAACAGCAGTAGCCTTCCTAGACCATCTACACACATCCCCAACAGAACCACCTGTAGTAGCAGTCCTACACCCATCTCTTCCAGAGATTTACTAAGGGACAGTACCCTCAGAAATCAGCATCTCTTACTAAGAGGCAGTCCACCCAGTCAATGTTCTTCCACTAGTTCTCAAACACACTCCCAAGACTCTAGATCAGCCCACAGCAGTCCACAAGTTAGGCGTAAAGAGTCTTCATTTTCTAGGGGCACACTGGATGGGTCTAAGACAGAGAGTTTGCTTGACCTTCGGTCCAACGGCAACAAGAATTTCCAGAGTGGGATCTTTCGTTCTCAGCCAGGACAAATAGACAATGGTAATCTCAGGAGTGTGATCTCAGAACAACTCAAGTGCCATGAGGAGAGCATTGCATCTGGAAGTGGTCAAAGCAAGACTGGAATCCCTTCATTTAGATTTAGTAACAAAAACTTGAGGCCTGGCCCAGCAGCTGCTAACCTAGAAATGAGTCACCTTAAAGTCCGCAGAGAGCGAGTGTCCCTGCAAAACAGTGCCTCCAGTAGCTTCTCAGATGAGGAAATGTGCACGCCAGATGACTTGAGCCCTGAGATCCCACAGAGACCACCACCTGAGACTGCAATGCCGAAACAGGAGACCTCTAGTGTCGAACTGCTCAAAACCAAACAGACACCAAAGGTCAATATGGCAGCTGTGGCACCTTTCAGATACAGGTAAGTTATAGATAATTGAAAATGAAAATGTGCTGTTGGTATTAATAGAATTTGTGATTGTAGCTAAGTTGGAATTGGGAAACACACCTCATGTTGGTTTAGTGCAGGGTTTGCTTTAACCATACCATTTTACCAACATAGCACAGCCTGTCAAGCTGAATGTTCTTTCTGGTGAAACTGTTTGACCAAAGAAGGCTTGCTTGCTAAGCTAGGGCTGAAAATGTACCTTGTGTTTGAGACCAGTATGTAAAACACAATACATACAAGTACCTGTGCTGAAAAATCTAGCATTGCTGGTCAGGTATGAATTGCATGTTAGTGCCGGCTTTGATTTCTGAGTCATCAGCTGGTCTATTCCTGTTCCTGGATGCTCAAACAATGTAACTGCATGTGGTAATGATATGAAGCACAAGCAGAGTGAGGTGAAGGGCAAGGAGATGTTTATCAAGCCTTAAGTCCTGCGGATATGTGCTAGTTTGTTGTTGAGAAAGTTATTAAGAGATGTTCACCGGTTCCCATCTCTTTCTTTCCATTTTCAGTAGTGTACACTCAAAACATTGACAAAGAAACGGTCACGGTTGTGGTTAGGGAAAGGAGCGAAGACTCAATTGAAGTAAAATGATGTGTTTATATTCTAAAAATAAAATTAAACGTATCAAAACAACCCAGAAGGTGAAAACATTAACAAAACAAATAAACAAACCAACCTAAGGGATTTGGAAACAGGACATGACTGAAAACTTGACAAGAACAACGTATGTATGACAACAAACTGGCACAGGACAGCAGACATGAGGAGACTATAAAGGAAAAATACTTAGTAAACAGACACAGAGCAGGATAAACTAATAATGGGTTAGCAAGGGGGGTGGGACAAGGGAATAGACAGGAGACAATTCAAGCCATATGCTCAAGAGAAAACAGGACTAGAACACACAGCAAATGAGAGAACTGATTAACCGCGTGTTCACATGAAATAAAACATTACAGCGCATAACATGCATGTTCCATCCCAGCGCCAACTGAAATCGAAGGCGTTGAGAATAAAACAGCATGCCGTGGACAAAACAAACACCAGGACGATGGCGCACATCTTGAGCACACCCGGACCCTACATGCCCATGTCAAGCGAGAGCATGCATTGCTCAAGTCTGACCTAGATGGCGCTCATACAAAGACAAAGACAGACAATGACAGGAAATGATTGCTTGACACAAGAAAACTTAAGGCGAGCACAACACACTAGACAAGACAGGACTAGTGTCTGGACTCTGCCACCACAAACAAGAATTAACAAGACTGAAGTGGCAGAATCCTGACAGAAACTCAACACAGAGAAAAATTTAAAACCCCACTGCCTACTAGCACTTCAGAAGTGTTATATTAGAGAACACAGAAGTATAAATGCTCTAAATGGCGTTAATTGCTTGCAAAGTATGCGGCATATGGCAAGGCAATCTCTCAATGCAACAGTATAAATCAGACTTTAAGAGTCAAGTCCTTCTAGGTTTTGCTCCAACCTTAATGAGGCATGGCTGTCTAAAATATTTAAACAATCCTAAAAGGCATGAGTTTTATTTTTGGGTGTGTGTGAATTAAGGATGAAGCTGAATTACAGGAATGGAATTGACAGTTCCTGTTTAAGGGATACAGCAGTTAATGCCAGCTCCTGGGAAAATGGAAGCTATTTGTGTTTTATTTACACTCAAAAGATACATTTTAGAACTTTAGGGTTGTAATATGTTCTACCTGTTGTAGTTTCTGACCTTGCAAGGGTGCAAAGTACAGGGATGTTCCAATAAGTTCCAATAAGTTTGGAAATACACTCTTGGAAATAAAGGTACGAGAGCTGTCACTGGGGTGGTACCTTTTTAAAAGGTACACATTTGTACTTGAAGGGTCCGTATTGATACCTCAGAAGTATATATTAGTACCTACAATTTTTGAAAGAAACACTTTTGTACTTTTTAAACTACTAATGTGTACCCTTGAGGGATTAATATGGAACTTTTAGGTACAAATTTGTACCTTTGGAAAAGGCACCACCCCAGTGACAGCTTGCGTACCTTTATTTATGAGAGTGTACCACCGAAATAGGGGTGTCCAGTCCCTTTTCTAGAGATCTAAGTGGCTTCAACCATAATCAAACCAGCTAATCATAATGTTCAGGAACTATTGATGAATACAGGCAAGTGTCTTGGAGCTGGGATAAACACAGTAGATCTCAATGAGCAGGACTGGGCACCCCCAATCAAATTGTTCTGCAAGTTGACTTTTAAACCTGAATAAGTAAATTTGACAGTGTAGCCAGAAGTAATGCCCACTAATCTCATCTGTGCTAGACCTCGGAATTACTAAACTTGACTAGTTATTAAATCGACGCAGTGGCGCAGTGGGTAGCATGTTCGCCTCACAGCAAGAAGGTTGCTGGATCGCTGGTTCGATCCTTGCCTCAGTTGGCGTTTCTATGTGGAGTTTGCATGTTCTCCCTGCGTTCATGTGGGTTTCCTCCGGGTACTCCGGTTTCCCCCATGCACAGTCCAAAGACATGCGGTACAGGTGAATTGAGTAGGCTAAATTGTCCGTAGTGTATGAGTGTGTGTGTGTGTGGATGTTTCCCAGAGATGGGTTGCGGCTGGAAGGGCATCTGCTGCATAAAAAAAAAACTTCCTGGATAAGTTGGCAGTTCATTCCGCTGTGGCGACGCCGGATTAATAATAAAGGGACTAAGCCGACAAGAAAATGAATGAATGACTAGTTATAAACTTAGTATAGATACATCAAGACCATTCGATGTGCGCTAGGATTATTTTACGTTCATATTAGGTGAGGATTTTTCATTTACCAAGCTAGTGTGCAATAAATTGAATAACGTCTTCCTTGGACTGTTCACTTATCGTATTACATGGTTTGTTACTATTGTAGTGATTGAATTGTGCTGCTGCATAATTTATCATCCCTCTATCTGTCCTTGTGTCTATATATGCCCAGCTCACTCTTTTTAGCCTCACTCTCAGTCTTTTTTTTCTCGTTTCGTCTAGTTTTGACAAGTATGACAGTCCATCACTTACGCTGACAGATTAGCCTCCTTTTCCACTGGTAATCTTTCCAGTGGCGAATCAGTCATGCGGTTTAAGTTTCTGTCCCGCTCTCAGAGACGGTGTCACACTTGCCCTCTGAATGCCTGCGGGGAATTGGGACACAGTAGATGCTTAAAAAAGCTTCTCCTGCCAGCATGAACACCCTCTGAATTATCTGCTCTAATGACTCAGTGCTGTGGACACCCGGTGGGCACAGGATACACTGGCATCAAGGCGACTGCCATGTTACTGTAACTGAATATAAACCAGGCGTTACAGTGAAAAAGCACCTAACTGAAAGTAACACTAAATGTTGCAAATTTTCAGATTGTTATTACTAGTTTGGTAATGGTTAACATGAATAAACTATAATCAATATAGGCTCATTCTGAAAACGTAGCCCTATATACATTTCTGGAGATCGCAAAGTATGTAGCCAGAAGTACGTATGTCTGCATTTCGTCTTTAAAATGAACGCTACAGGGTGGTATGACGCCGTTCCTTTTCGTGCTTACCAGCTGAAGGCTTACTGTATGGAGGCTTACCAGTTTGGCCTGCTGTCGGTTGGGCTTAGGGAGGTGGGTGGTTGGGTCAATCGGTGCTTTTGAAAACACTATTGGTTGGGTTTATGGAAGGAGGAAGGTGGGTTAGTCGATCAGTCAGTCATTCAGTCAGTCAGTTAATAGCGGCCTCTGGTGGATTTACGCCTGTATTGCACTCGTGACAGAAATTTGAATTCTCAAAAAGCATACACAGCAGCTCCTGGTGGATTCACGAAAACAAAAACGGCAAAAAAGTGTAGCTCCTGGGACGTATTTGGTGCTCTCCAGATATGTACATAGCAGTACGTGTTCAGAATATGCCTGGGTTGATTTTAATTATGAAATGACTGATTTTCTAGGTTGATGTTTTATGAAATGTTTGCTACATATTTTCAACAAGCTAAGTTGATTTTTGCTTATGATGCTCTTGGAAAGAACAGACACAGTGTCTAATGTTTTTAATTGTTTTCATTATGTTCAATAAAGGCTTCAGATTCAGGAAGACATATCTGTGGATGATTTCAGCGACTGCTCCTCTGATTCAATTGAAGTCTGCTGTGATGACCTCAATACTGGTGAGTTCTTTGCATGTTTCTTTAATATTTTTTGTAGTAGCTTTGTTTAATCTATTATGCGTTGTTCACTTGTATTTAGAGTCACAAAGTTCATTTGAATGTGAGGTGTAAATGCTGTATATTTTAGATATGGCCAATATGCTGGCTGTAACTAATACGTTTTTTTTTACAAAGATACTCTTCTTTTTTAGAAGAGAATAAGATCTTTGTTCACATATGCAGTATGTTTTATTGTTAGGTGTCGCTAGCAAGATTTTCTAAGCATGAAAGACATTTTGGGACTTACTTATCTTCTTGACCTCCGCCTGCAATAAAACCAAGATCGAGGTAGAACTGATGATATTTCTGTGTGGCTCCTTTTTAGATTTGGTCTGATGTGAAGATGTATCAGAAGTCTGTGACACCTTTAGTTTAGGAACTTTTCCATTTTCAGACTTCAGATTCAGACTGTTTGAGCTCATGTGTTTTAACTTAAATGATTCGTTTGAAAAACAGAATCATCTCTAAAGAGTCGTTTGCTCGTTATCATACTAGTTTTGATCCACCTTAACATAAATATAGCTGCAGCTAAGTGACGTTGCGTCCCACCTTTCCTCACTGTGCGACCCAGTAGGGGGTCACGACCATAGACTGTAAAATATATGGACGTAGTGTCCGTGACGTCACCCATAGGTTTCTGAAGAGCGCAAAAGAAGCCACAAGTAGGCGCGGCCAACCGTCGCCATTTTGGACGCGCGTCATCACACCCACAGCGGGATACCAAACAAGGGCAAAGAGGCGGAGAGTGAGCGGAGTTAACAGCCACCGCTGGCATTTTGCTTGGACCTGGTTCAGACACACTTGACTTTGGGAGAACGCCTTTATCACCTGTGACTCGTTTGTATTCTGACCACTTGGTCGTATGCTATATCAATAAAGTGTTTAGTCTTTTAAAAACACTGCTGTAATACACAGAGCCACTAAACATTGTTCTCATGACGTTTTTTAACAGGAGGAAAACGCGAACTACTTCCAAACACTTCAGATATAGTCTGTGTTAGTTAATGTATGACTATTGATGAAATCCAGCATACTACTGTATGACAACGCTTCAGATGACTGTTCTAAAGCCTACAGCTAATCAATCTGTCAGATTCTGGAGTGCATTACAGCTCTAAATATAAATATAAACGATAAATGATCTTAAATAAAACAAATACATGTATAGAGATGGTTTACAAGTATATAACTTTACTCACATGGGAAACGGAGGCCATGTGAATGGTTTGTGAGCACAATTAAGTGCACTCAGCATGCCATGCTAATCTGCAGGATTCAGCTGAGGTGACGTGATGGCGACCAACGAGACCTAGCTGTCAATCAAGTGGCCACGCCCTTAATTATGCAAACTTAATATAACTTAATATAAAGGAAACGGATGAGTTATAAAAAAATTCACCCCCTCACAGTTGTCATGAAGGGTAATATTAGCTGTATTAACTTTAAGCTGTATTAGCTGTATTAATCTTTTTTTGTACCAGGCTGTAAACATCTTTTTTTCTGCTGTAAAGTTGGCCATTCTAACAGTGGGCTCAATTGAAATTTGCTCTGTTTTGGAGCCAGGAGCGGCCAGGACTAGCGGGATTTCGGATGAATTGCAGTTTTAGTTACTTCCGTATTGGCTTCCTTTTTTTTTTTTTTTTTTTTTTTTAAATTTTTATTGAATGCTTGAAAAACAATAACAACAAATGTCATGAATCAAACAGCAACAATCCAGGGGTTTTTAGTCATTTAGTCCAAGATAAGTGCCAAGTCCTTAATCAAAGTCCTCGTACGTATTGCTTTTAAGTTGGTTGATCCTTCAATACACTCAAAATACATTTTCATTTCAATTTTAAATTTAGGGAAAAAAGGTTTACACTTGCAAAACTTGCTCTTGTGAATATGAAATTTGGCCAACAAAAAAACAAGGTTCATGAAATAGGTATTATTTTCCTTTTCACAATCATGGAAACCAAAGATAACATTCTTATATGTAAATTCAAAATCTGCCTTCACATAAACTTTTATAAAATCAAGAACATCACACCAAAATGACATTGAATGAGGGCAAGTCCAAAATAAATGAACAGACGTCTCAGGATTCACTAAGCAAAATGAACAGTTGGTGTTAATATCATTCTTAAGTCTTTTAAGATTACACTTGTCTGGATAGCATCTATGAATCAGTTTAAAGGTAACTTCTCTTATTTTGTTTGTTATAAAAAATTTGTGGGGTAATGTCCAAACTTTCTTCCAGGAAATATCATTCACAAAACCATTCCAATATGACATTACATAAGGCACAGTAACAAAATCTTCCTGAAACAGGGCTCTTATTTTCTTATTGCATTTTGATTTAGATAAAGAAAGGTAGTTTTTACCAATAAATGTTTTCCAAAGGTCCGCTGAATGAAAAGTAATTGGAAATGAAAGTCCTTTAAAAAGCATAAAAACACCTTGTGGAATAGCATCAGCAACACCGTATTGGCTTCCTGAGGGAGAGTGGGAGGTTGCCGCTTGGTCACGACCCACAGTTTGAAAACCCCTGCTATATACAATGTATATCAAGGTCTTAAAATGTAATTAAAAGCATGTATGACAAATATATTCACAAAATACAGAAAATATGTTTTACAGTGTATTCACAAATTAAAGATATATTTAAAATATATATTCTGTAAAACATTTTTTTGATTTAGTAGTTATTTTAGAATTTAGGTCAAGGGTAAATTAGTTGTGCTATATACTGTGCATTGAGTTGGGTTGCCTTCAAACTTAAATGTAACATTACTGACATTACTGTTTGCACTGAAATCACTTAAAAACTGTTTTAATTGTATGCATGGACACTTATAATACATAATAACTGGAAAAAAAGTTTAATTAAATGTGTTTTAATGTTTTTACACACAGACACACACAAAATAGTGTTTAAACACTATTATGTGGGATATTGGAATATTATTCCTATGGAAAGTTGAGGTCAGAGAGCATCAAATCTGTTCTTCCATCTACTTTCTGGCCTAATTCTCCATCTCCGAGTGTCTTGTTGCCTGTGGCAGTGGGTGCATTGCATAGTTAGAGAAAGCAGGCGAAGAGCGCAATGTCTGCAGGGTTTCCAGTCTGTAAAGACAGAGAGAGAGAGAGAGAGAGTGAATCCAGCAGTCACAAAGACATCTAATGCACACACTGGCCCAGTTTGACCCTCTCTCATACAGAAATTATGCCAACTACAGTAGTCCACCCCCACTGTAAAAAATTTCCTTGTAAAAAAACGGTAATCTACTGGCAGCTGTGGTTGCCATTATCATACTGTAAAAATATGGTGCCCTACCGTTTTTTAAATTACCAGCATGATACTGTTTTTGTTAGCAACAGTATTCTACTGTTGTGGAACTGTAAAAATACAGTGTCCTACCGTTTTAAATTAACAGCATGATACTGTTTTTTTAGCCACAGTAATCTACTGTTATGGAACTGTAAAAATACAGTGCCCTACCATTTTAAATTAACAGCATGATACTGTTTTGTAAGATACAGCATACCACTGTTATTCTAATGTAAAAATACAGTGCCCTACCTTTTTTACATTTTATCTACAGCATGCATCTGTTATTTAGAAGCATAAAGCTGTTAAATTACAATCCATATTTAACCATATTATTTCAGATTAAAATGATTCAAAAAGAGAAATAAATCCAAGTTATATTTCACATTTTTTATTTTCAAACAACACAAAATAAAATCTGCATTGTGTTTGTGAAAATATTAAGCCAAAGAACAGGCAAAAATTGTAAGTTCTCCAGAAATGTTAAGATCGTATTCAGCATTGTACAACAAGAAGCAACTTACCGAATGTCATAGAAAAAATTAATAAATAGCCACTTTACAATTTAGTCTTGGATATAAAATATAAAAATATATAGCCCCAAAATGAGCTTCAGCAAATAAAGAAAAAAAGGCCTCTGTGTTGCAAAAGTAGGGGGTTCAAGCTAGCTGCATTTTAAATAAAGTCCCATTCAAAGTCCATTAGTTTCTTTAAAAGGTTTGAAACCTTGGGGTTTACAGTCATGGTCTTCTTCTGAACTGTCTTGCCAGTTTTTTTTGACGTCACATTTCCTCTCACAGCCTTGGTTCCCCTCTCTGGATTTATGCCAGCAAAGCATCTGAATAATAAGAATAAAAGATTTTCTGTGAACAAGGTATTTAAAACTGTATGAATTACAAAAATAAATAAACTATCTGCAAAAGTGATTTTCTGTTCTGAAAGAAAATTTTAGTGAAAAAGCACATGCATTTTTGCAGCACTAAAATGGTTTTCCCTGAAAAAAGGTTATTATTATATGATGAAGATTAAAGACATGAAAAGGGCATTCAAATGTTAAAATGTTTGATTTTTGAACAACACCAGTGACGTGTGTGTACATAGTTAAAGTCCCTATTTGCTATATGTACAGTTGAAGTCAGAATTATCAGCCCTTTTTTTTAATTATTTATTTTCATTATTTTTCTAATGATGTTTAACAGAGCAAGGAAATGCTCACAGTATCTGATAATATTTTTTTTTCAGGAAAAAAGTCTTGTTTTATTTTGACTAGAATAAAAATAATTTTAATTTTTTTAAATATTGATTTTAAGGTTAAAATTACTAGCCCCTTTAAGCTATATAATGTTTAGATAGTCTATAGAACAAACCATTGCTATATAATGACTTGCCTGATTACCCTAATCAGCCTAGTTAACCTAATTAACCTAGTTAAGCCTTTAAATGTCACTTTAAGCTGTATAGAAGTGTCTTGAAGTATATCTCGTCAAATATCATTTACTGTCATTATGACAGAGAAAATAAATCAGTTATTAGAGATGAGTTATTAAAACTATTTTGTTTAGAAATGTGTAGAAGAAATTCTCTCCGTTAAACAGAAATTGGGGAAAAAAATAAACAGGGGGCAAATAATTCAGACTTCAACTGTATATAATATAATTTTTTTTTTTCCCCCAATTTCTGTTTAACAAAGAGAAGATTTGTTCAACATTTCTGAACATACTAGTTTTAATAACTAATTTGTAAAAACTAATAACTGATTTCTTTTATCTTTTCCATGATGACAGTAGATAATAATTGCCTATATTTTCTTAAAATACTAGTGTTTAGCTTAAGGTGACATATAAACGCCTAACTAGGTTAATTAGGTTAATTAAAGTCATTGTATAACGATGGTTTGTTCTGTAAACAATCAAAAATATGTATTGCTTTAGGGAACTAATAATATTGACCTTAATATGTTTTAAAAAAAAATAAAACCTACTTTTATTCTAGCTAAAAATCTGAAAAAAAAATTCTCCACAAGAAATAATATTATCAGAAATTCTGTGAAATATTCTTTGCTCTGTTAAACATAAATATGTAAATATTGAAAAAAGAAAAAAAAAATCAAGGAGGCTAATAATTTTGACCACCCACGCACGCACGCACGCACGCACGCACGCACGCACGCACGCACACACACACACACACACCACATATAGTGTTCAGCATAAATGAACAGCCCCTTTAAAAAATTTATATTTCTATCAATTCCTCAGTGAATATAGACAAATATATATTGGTGCATTTAAACAAAACAGTTTTATTAAACAGAGTAATATTTTTTTCCTGTTTATTATTAAAGTTGTATTTATTTTTTTTCATCAAAATATTCAAAATATTCACTGCCGTGTACTAAGTTTATTAGCTCCAATTTTGGCTTTGACTAATCTAATGTTTATGCACAAATATATAATTGTAAAGCATTCTATTCAAAATATTAATCTGAAGGACAGAGTTTTTAGAGGTCATGTTTAAAAAGGCTATTCTGCTCACAAAGGCTGCATTTATTTGATCAAAAATAAAGTAAAAATGCTGAATTTTAAAGTGTTACTACTAGGGATGTAACAGTATCAGAATTTCACTGTACGATAATACCTCGGTATGAATGGTATACTTATTGAATAATTTACAAGAAAAATAAAACTAATGAAAAGACTCGAAAAAAGTGCCAAAAGTGTTTATTTACCTTAGCACTGAACATATCAATGACATACAAATTAGCCATCTATCTGTAAGTTTCGAAAGAAGAAATTCAATTTTTAAATTTTAATAACAAAAAACTATTAAACTATATATATATATATATATATATATATATATATATATATATATATATATATATATATATATATATATATATATATATATAAAAAGTTTCAATTTAGTATTGTTGAAAACTCATCACATTCAACATTTAATCACTCACTCACTTAGATAGAGATGGGTTTTTTAAAGAAATGATCATATAACTATAATCTGGTAAAAGCTGGGATCTCTAGGCATGTTCCCTGCAACAGAAAAAAAACCCTCTCATTTGGGACTGAGGTTTCTGGGACAGAGAGATATGATTAAGCCAAGGTTGACAGCAGTGGGTAACGTTGTGCATTGTCTTTCCACAACTTGAGAGGACAAGCCATGAGTGAGATAGAGGTCTCTTTACGGTACAAGTCAATGTCTGCATCAATCTAACAAGTGTGCTGTGTTCTGCAGTCCCCATGACTGTTGTTAGTCGTATTCCCCGACTTATATTTCACAACAGTCTGGCAGTGCCTGCATATTGTTTTTGTCTTTGTCTGTCACCTTTTCTCCTTTCTTGTATCTTTTTAGAGAGAAACCGAAATGCTTTCACACATCCGATTTGAAACCCACTTTAGGTTCGATCATTTCCAGCTCTTTTTCTTCCCCGCTACTAGCACCACACTCCATTTCCGCATTACTGGATCTGTAGCGACAACAGACTGCAAAGGATGATGGCCACGCCTAGGCTGATGGGAATTGTAGTTCCCGCTACCTCCCGTTCACTTCATTTGCCTAAGCAAACTTTTCTCAGAAAAATAGTTTTATTGAGTCATGCGCCTACGGTAATATTGAAAAAAATTACTATTGCGGTATGACGGTATTTACAATATTGTTACATCCCTAGTTACTACACAATTTAAATAATTCAAATTTTTCAATTTTTATTTTTTTTCTTATTGAACGTAGTTTCACATTTAATTTAGTGTCTCATGATCCTTAAGAAATCATTATATTATTGGTACAAAACCCCTAATATTGATTCTTATAATGATCAGTGCTAAAAAAAAGCTTCAAAGTATTTTGGAAACTGATACATTCTTTTACGATTGTTTGATAAAAAAAAATAAGTAAATTTTTTAAAAATCTTTTTTGCATTATAAAAAATTTATTTATTTTTATTCATTCCTTCATTCATTTTATTTTTGGCTTTTTCCCTTTATTAATCTGGGGTCGGAATGAACCGCCAACTTATCCATCATATGTCTTACGCAGCGGATGCCCTTCCAGCTGCAACCCATCACTGGGAAACACCCATACACTCTCATTCACACTCATACACGACAATTTTAGCTTACCCAATTCACCTGTATCGCATGTCTTTGGACTGTGGGAAAACCGGAGCACCCGGAGGAAGCCCACGCGAACACAAGGAGAACATGCAAACTCCACACGGAAATGCTGACCCAGTCGAGGCTTGAACCAGCAACCTTCTTGCTGTGAGGTGACAGCACTACCTACCTAGCCACCGCATTGTCTAATTTACTTTCATGCTTGAACAATTTAGTTTGATGAGTAAAAGTAATTAATTTTCAATGGTACTTTGAAATAGTATTGTATAATGTGTACTGACGTGGTGGCGCAGTAGGTAGTGCTGTCACCTCACAGCAAGAAGGTCACTGGTTCGAGACTTGGCTAGGTCAGTTGACGTTTCTGTGCGGAGTTTGCATGTTCTCCCCGTGTTCGCGTGGGTTTCTTCCTGGTGCTCTGGTTTCCCCCACAAGTCTAAAGATGTGGTACAGGTGAATTGGGTAGGCTATATTGTTCGTAGTGTATGTGTGTGAATAGGTGTGTATGGATGTTTCCCAGAGATGGGTTGCAGCTGGAAGGGCATCCACTGCATAAAACATGTGCTGGATAAGTTGGCGGTTCATTAAGCTGTGGCAACCCTGGAATAATAAAGGGACTAAGCCGAAAAGAAAATGAATGAATAATGTGTATTGTATTGTTTCACAAAGTTATGACAACAACAATAAATGTTTATTCTTAGCAGATGGTTATATTAAGCACCATGAGAATTATGTGACACTGAGGACTAGTATTTTTAATGATGATCAAAATTTAACTTTAAAACACAAGAATCACATTTTAAACTAAATACAATAAAATACCAGTACATGATTTAATTAGTTTATGATAAATATATACTATTTAACTGATATTTCCCTATATCACAGTTTTTGCTGTATTTGTCCTTGTTTCTATTACAGTATTGTTTAGCCTTTGTGAGCACAAGAAGCTTATTATACGACATATATATATATATATATATATATATATATATATATATATATATATATATATATATATATATATATATATATATATATATATATAAAACGTGTGTGTGTGTGTGTGTGTATATATATATATATATATATATATATATATATATATATATATATATATATATATATATATTTCTGATTCCAAACTTTTCACTTGTAGTGTATACACACAAACACACATGTGACAAGTTCGACAGAACAATATTCTATTCCATGAAGTCCTCATGCTAAATTAAACAAAAAATATGTAAGTGCAAACATATTACCTTTGAAGGAATTCCAGTGTGCATGCTCACCCTCACAGATTACTCTGCCTTCCATGCTGATCACCCATTGTTTTATCCACTGGCCCAAAGTATCATCTGAACCTTTAATAAATTGTTTGATTAAAGTATTATTTAGAAATTATTCTGGAGATTAATTCTGTGATTTATCATTTGTTTTGAAAGGCTTGGTGTAGAAAGGGCCATGATAAAATTATGCAAGACGTGATAAAGCCATACAATATAATTTTTCAAAGTTAAAATAAATATTTAAATAATTATAATAAGCAACTACATGAAATCAAACCAGGTAATCTGAGATTCAAAGATAATGAAAGGTGACAGAATGTCTTAAGCATGTGTTAAAACATTGACAATAGTATGTCAATAGTAACACTAAAGGATAACTAGGCTTCTAAAAGGCAAGTTTATTTCTTTGGGTATCAGATCAAAACAAATACATACATTTCTAACTAAATGAGACTTTGCTTTAATGAATTAAAAATGAATGAATCTATTTCATCAAATACAAACCAGCAAAGTCTATAGTGGGACACAAATTAGATTTTTTCCCTATCTTAATCACAAAATACTTACCAGGCAGAATCAAATGAGGAGTCACAGGCAGGTTACCCATCTTTTCAAGATTAGCAGTGGTGGCAGACATCTATTGGTCAAAAATGAATTGTAAAGAATTTTCATTATAATAGCAGTTACTCCTTACTCACATCATCAAAAAGATTAAAAGCTCTGCCACTTTAGGTAACATTACCAAGCATAAAATCTGATCGTAACTCTAGTCAATTTCTATATAAACCAACTGCAATAACGTAAAAATAACAAAGGTCTCACTCAATCTTAAAATGTTATTTTTAGAAGCACCGGAGTTGCAAATGAAAAGGTGTATCTGTAATAAAATGGACCAAATATGCAAGTTACACATGTAACCACATGGAAAAAAAAAAGATTCTGTACAATCTTCACTCAAAGTTCATGTAAAATCTAGGTTTAACATTCTTACCTGTGTGTGATGTGAAAATGAGTCCTCCAGCTATCGTTAGCTTGCTAAATTAGGCTAAAGTTACCCCCTTTCTCTTCTCAAGACATTCACACGGTCGGATCCTGCAATTAAATAAACAGGTGCTTTGGTTATGTGTTGATTGGATGTTTATGGCATGATATTTAAATTTAATAAGTAATTTAAAGATAGTACGTTTACAGATATAGCTTCTTACCTCGTCGAAAATATCCAAATTATCCAATTATCCTTTTTTGTAAGTACCTTGGAGTTTCAAACAGAGGCACGCAGTTCAAATCTGTCATAAAATGCAGGGCAATGTTCCAGTTCATGTAACCACAAATTATAACGTTCAAAATTTGCACTGTTCCTAAAAGTTCAGGTAAAATATCCATCCAGGCTCCAGGAGATGTGAGGACTAACGTTACCGAGTCCTTATGCTAATCTTGCTTTTCAAATTCACACAGTCAAATCATTGTTGCAGTTGTGTGTTTATTGGATGTTTACATGTGATTTAAAAAAATAACAGGTACTTTACAGATAGTTAGTCACATTTGGAGCTGCAAACTTACCTCATGTAGATAATCCGTAGATGTAGATAATCCAAAATGGCGTCTTGTGTACACAGAAAAAAATATGGTATAAAACCGTTAAATTACAGTGCCCTTACTGTTGTTGCTCAACCACTCAAACTGAAGTGAGCAAGTCTTCCCATGATGCATTGTAAAAAATGGCAACTTGCTGTTTTTACATTAAAACAGTATTTTGCTGTTTATTTTCATCGTAAATTTACAGGAATTTTTTACAGTGCCCAACTGCAGATGAAGAGTTCAGTCCTTTTACATTTTACCCTAATAAATAGAAAGGTTACAAACAGGGCTTGCTGCCTGGTGCTATTAAAGAACATTTTAAAGCTCCACAGGCTATATTTTGCTTGCTCAAGCAAGTGTTACTTTTACGCAGAAAGTCCTGGCGAAACACCTTTGTAATCATATGCTGTTGCTATACAGATACATTTACATTTAGTCATTTACACTTTTGTCTAAAGCAACTAACAATTGAGAAGGCATTCAGCAATTTAACAAGAAGAAGCAATACATACAAGGAGTGCTTATTATACAAAGGAACTGTCAGTGCTCCGAGAATTAAGTGCTAGAGTAAGGGGGAGAGATAGAGAATTTCTACATGTGGTTTATCTAGCCCACTCACCTGTATGAAGCACACTTCATAAACGCAGTTTTTTTTTATGATTATTCTTTTTTTATTCCTGCATATTTGCTGTATATCTACTGTACAAACCTGCAAACAGTTTAAAATAATTAATACTCGCCAAATGCAAGTCAAATTTGCCACTGAAGAGTAAATTAAAATACAGCAGTGTTGCTGTCTAGCTTTTAATAATTCATTCATTCATTTTCTTTTCGGCTTAGTCCCTTTATTAATCTGGGGTCGCCACAGCGGAATGAACCGCTAACTTATCCAGCACATGTTTTACGCAGAGGATGCCCATACACACTCATTCACACACATACACTGTGAAAACACTGTGAAAACTGATGAAAACAAAAACTGCAAAAATAAATAAATAAATAAACGTAGCTCCTGGGACGTATTTGGCGCTCTCCAGAAATGTATGCAACGCTTTCTGAATGAGCCTGGGTTGCAAGATGAAGGGATTGTGCAGAACCCAACATTTTTGCAGTGTGATCTAGAAACCACCCTTATAAAAAACTTTTCTTATCGTTAATGTTGAAAAATATTACACTTTTCATTGGAACTACAATTTTATTTATATGTTTCATTTTTAAAGAAACCTCACTCTGACAATAGTCGTCTACGAGATTTTGTGCATTAATATAAAATGTTGTAAAAAAACAAACAAATTTGCTATGTGTGTTGCATTATAAGAGCACTATTTTTTATAGTTAACTCCTAACACAAAGCAGGCCTGGATTGGCTAATCAGGAGGACCAGGAGAATTCCCTATGGGCCGGTCCGTTTTTTTGGCCGCTAGGGCTGGTGTCTCTAGCTGCTTGCACTCTCAGCAGTCACACTTTTTTCATTTATTTATTTATTTGACTATAGCCTCACTTTTTTATTCATTATTTGATCGCAGTTCCGCTCTTTTTATTTTCTCGCAGCCACGTGAGAAAAATGCAGCCTGCAGGTTAATGATGACGTAACTATTATTCAACCCCAAACAGCAGCACCCTAATGAATATAAGAATTCGAATAATTAATATTTATGAATATCACACCTGCTCAATGAAAATCAGATGAATAACTACATTAATAATCTGACATAACTTGATCAGAAATCTAAAAAGGGCAGAGAAAAAAAAAAGATTCCAAACACACTAGCCTAACAGTGTCATTGTGGTCCAGTGGTCAGCATGTTGCGTTATGATGCTGCTGACTTGAGTTCAAACCTCACCTCAGTTATTTATTTTATTTTATTTATTTTTAGTGTTAAGACATATAATACTGTTTGGGTTACTTATGTAGGTGTTCATATTTGATTTAGATTTTTTGTGTGACCACTGTTAAAAAAAGGACTGGATAACTATAAAGAATTTTGCACAGAATATACAGTTAAAGTCAGAATTATTACACCCCCCTGTTTATTTTTTCTCTAATTTCTGTTTAACGGAGCGAAGATTTTTTTCAACACATTTCTAAACATAATAGTTTTAATAACTCATCTCTAATACCTGATTTATTTTATCTTTGTTATGATGGCAGTAAATAATATTTGACTAGATATTTTTTTTTCAGACTTTCTCCAGAAGAAAAAATATTATCAGACATACTGTGAAAATTTGCTTGCTCTGTTAAACATCATTTGAGAAAAAAAATTTAAAAAGGTAAAAAAAAAATCAAAGGGGGGCTAATAATTCTGACTTCAACTGTATATTCAGATATTGCAGGAAAGGACATTGTGAAAAAGATGTGATCGTGTCATGAGAATCTGAATTGGAAATGACGTTATTTTAATATAGTCAGTCGTGAACTGAGATGGGCCGGTCTAAGGCTTGAAACTCCAGGGCTGAAAAGGAGTCCCACTCCGGCCCTGACACAAAGTATTACTATTCAGTTAGCTTAATGTACAGTTCAATGGCAGAATACAGATTTTTGTAAACCAGTGTTTGTTAGTGATGTGTTTGTTAAGCTGGTAATGAGCAATCTGAGAATGTGTATTAGCAGAAACTAGTATATAAGCGTTGATCGATCTACAGTACATTAAGTGAGTATGTGTGTTAGGGATGATTGATCCAAGAGTGTAAGTGTTATGTTGAGTTAACTCCAAGTTTTCATCAGGTGTGTGATCTGATCCCCCTTTGAGAATCAACGAAAGCTGATGTGCAGATTGAATTGCAGTTTTCCCATTCTAACATCTGCTGGCTGTCTTAGATGCTTAGACACACACACACACACACACACACACACACACACACACACACACACACACACACACACACACATCTGATAACGCATTCTTATCTCACAGAAACATCACATCATCTCCCCCAGCGTGGGCAGACATGGCAGTTATTTATGACTACAGCCTGTCAAAATACTCGCACTGAATCATAACAACACAAGCAGGAACGGCACTGAACATGTGCTTTGATTCTCACAATTCTTTCAAGCATTAAATCTGAAGTTTGTCTCTTTTATCCATGACACTAGCGTCTGTCATATCTACAGCATGTAAAAAAAGGTAGGCTACTTTTACATAAGCACTATCAACATTTTGAGATCAAATGATTATGTTGCAGGGTGAAGTTAGTAGACACAAACTTGAGTTCTTTGGTTGTTGCTATCAGATACGTTTGCGGCCGGAAGTTAACAAGAATTATTTCTATTGTTTATTAAAGTTCCCATTTATTGTGTTTTTTTAACGTCTACCCCCACTCCAACCCTAAACCCATAAAAAATATTCATTATTGTTAAACAGTGTCATTAAAAAATGCTGCTATAGTAATGTGCATATCACACTTCCAGTCGGCCGCATATCCAATCTAGACTTTACCGCAGAGTTGTTGAGGCTAACAGAGAAGCTAATGAGTCCCTTAAGTATGTGCTTAGTATTATTATTATTGGGACACTCCACTTTTTTTGAACATAGGCTCATTTTACAAGTCCTGCAGAGTTAAACAGTTGGGTTTTACTATTTTTTAATCCATTCAGCTGATATCTTGGTTTGGCATGTTTAGATTGGCTTAGCATCATTGAATCAGATTTCCTTACTATGATAATCACTATATGTCTGAAATATGGCTGTGGAAAGACTCATTTTGGAGTTTTTGTGGTAAATAATAGTTACTTGTAATTTCCTGAAAGTAATTAGTTCAGTAAGTTATTTTTTAATATTGCATAAACTGCAGGAGAATTAAGTGATTGTAGCTATTCTGTAAAAAACAAAACAAAACAAAAAAAAACACTTCACTAATTGTTTCAACATAGGCTCATTCTGAAAACAAAGCCCCATGTCAATTTCTGAAGATCGCAAAAACGAATGCTACGAGGTGGTATGAGCTAACCGCTAATCTCCATATGGGCGGCTTTCCCGCTGTTACCATTTTGAGCAGCTCATGTACGTCAGCAGACTTGAGAGGCAGAGAGGAGTTTGACAACAGCAGGGTTGTTGTCAGTCTGACAAAGAACGGTTCCAGAAAGCAGGTAAGACAAAAACAGAAGTCAAAAAATAAATAAAACAAATAAATAACAGAGTGAGAATGTGGTAAAATCTGAAAACGTAGTAAAAATTAGACGAAGGCTTTTGCTTTTCTAGATTGCTTATTAAAACTGTCGGTTGGGTTGAGGGAAGTGGGTGGGCGGGTCAGTCGGTGCTTTTGAAAACACTATCAGTTAGGTTTAGGGAAGGAGGAGGGTGGGTCAGTCGATCAGTCAGTCAGTCGACTATGGCTTCTGGTTGATTTACGCAAGAATTGCAGGCACAAATGGCACTCGATCGAGAGCGATATCCGAGATCTCAAAAAACGTACACAGCAGCCTCTGGTGGAAAACAAAAACTGCAATGAAACATACCTCTTGGGACGTATTTGGCACTCTCTAGAAATGTACATAGTGGTACGTTTTTACAATGAGCCTGGTTGTATTGTGTATGCTGAATGGTGAACTGATTTTTTTTTAAATAATATAATTTTTGCATTTTTTTCTCCTTTTTGCGGGAGCCCATTTAGCTTATCTTAGCATAGATCATTGAATCAGATTAGACCATTAGCATCTCACTCAGAAATGATCAAAGAGGTTTGTTAATTTTCATATTTAATGCTTCACCCTTCTGTAGTTACTCTACATCATATACTGAGGCTGACAGAAAATGAAAAGTTGCTGTTTCTAACTATACACGTTCTGATTTAACAAGGTGTTTTGCTGCCGTATTATGGCTGTAGCAGGCACAATTTTGTGTGTGTGTGTGTGTGTGTTTTAACATGTTCTATAGACAATTTCAAAGGGGTGTAAACAAAAGCAATAGTCCCAACACATTTCCAGTTTTATATGTTTAATTTCTATAGCTTCAGAGAATCCAAAAAGAGCCAAATATTGATAAATAATGGTATGGCAGCTGTTTTAACACAAACTTATGATGGAATTGCCTCTTGTTACAGTAATGAAATAGGTTGATAACAAGCAGGAAATGTTCATGGGTCAATGACATTACCATATTGAAATGGTCCGAGTACTACATTTACCATGTTACTCTCATTTGATCTACCCCAACTGTACCTAAAGTAGTACAGAAGGTAATTTGCTATCTTTTCACTACTATTTTATGAGGACTATAATTTCAGACACAGTAGAGATTAAAGTTAGAGAAAGATTTTTAAGCATTTAAACATTTAGCACATATGCATCCACAGGACATTACTAATCTCTCATCACTAGAGATGTCGGGTGCTTTCACATCTGTAGTTCGCTTCATTTGGTTTGGAGCAAGGACAATAAATGATACATTGTAGCATTTTCTGCCGTCTTTGCGTCCTTTTCACACCACGCTGACTGCTTTAGTCCGAGCCAGATGAAAAGAACCAAAATGCAGTCACCTGACACAATCCTCATCACTCATTGGCCAGATGTTGTTGATAGTTCCTGAACTGCTTTTCAATTGGTCAGAATTCACGTGCGGGAAAATGCCAATGGAACTCCGCGAGTAAACAAACCGGCAGACACAAAATGTCGCGTTTTACTATGGAGGGACGACTGCGCTGGCTGATTGTATCCCTGCTCATAGTATACTATATAGTTTGCATACATCACTTTAGAAAAACTAGACAGTTCGAAAAAGAAGCGCGGCTGCGGCTGGAAAACAAAATCAATGCATCGCACGTCACTTCAGGAGGAGGCGTGAATTAATTTTGCTAAACTGCGACATGTTCACCTTGCGGGAAATATTACCAACGATCCATCAGGTAATGTTTTTCCCTCTTTCTCTCTTGGTAAAGCTGTCAACATATATTTTTCCTCCATATCCCATAATGCATAGCGCATCGGCCTACGGCAGCCCAGTTGGTACTTTCTGTGGTTGGGTCTGTTTCAGTTCGGATCATATTCTCACCACAAACGTATTCTTCATATTCTAACATTTTCTCACTGTATTCTTATTCTCACCTTATACCCCCGTGATAGGAAAGTGTGTGGTTTCAGGTGTGTAGTCGTATATCTGTATTGTATTGGGCTGGGTTAGATGAAAAAGCTAAACAGATGCTGTAAATAAGCTTCAGTGTTTTTTTTTTCCCATAAAGCTTGAATTAGTTAGATTTATGTAGAGAATAGATCTCATCATATGATAACATTTATTCTCCCTGCCCTGACATTATTTATAGTCACATTTAGTCACTTTGTCACCTTAGAATTATAAAGTTCTATCTGACATTTTTTGTAAAAATTGAGTTATGGACATATTTTTATTAAATGACAAATTATTTACATATGATTTTTTTTTATATATAAGTTATTTACATTTGAAGACTTTTTATTTAAAAAACAAATGTTACACATATACTGTTTGATATATGGAATGCAAAAACTTTGAAGCTCAGTATCTCAAGATCATTCAGAACACACACACACACACACACACACACACATATATATATATAATTCCAAGGTGATGACTTGTTGGAAGACAATTTTTTTTAAGTAAAACTGTTATTAACACCACAAGTGCCTGTTTATTTGGACATTTAACCAAAAAACTTTTACAGACAATGAAACCAAGGAGGTTAAAATGCTAAATTGGTCTAAAATATTTCCAGGTTTTGACCTACAAAATCATGTCATCCCTGTAGCACTGAAGCAAGCGAACAGTAAACATGACTACTTTGAATGAGCAAGTCTCACTTGTTGAATCATTTAAAATGGCTTGGGATTTAATGTTAGAAACAAACAACAACAACTAAAAAAAAAAAAAAAAAAAAAAAAACGACAGAAAATCCTCAGTGTGTTATAAGTTGGTGTTTTATCAGAGAAGATTTAAAATCTCACAGAATACTTGAAATGTTTCCTCATTTGCTCTAATATTAGTGAAAAGATTTTGGCATATCGAAATGTTTAGACAGCTGATGGGATTTTGCAAATGTCTCCATTCATGTAACTTTAGAGCATGATTTCTGGCTGATGTTGATATCTATGATAATTTTTCTCATCAGGAAAAACTTGCTTGGGAATTCCCTTTTGGCATCACATCTCATGTATAGAGCCGTGGCTTTTAAAGGGGACCTACTATGCCACTTCATACAATATCTAAAATAAGTCTCTGATGTCCCTCAAGTGTGTATGTGACGTTTCAGCTCAGAATACCCCAGAAATAATGTTTTAAAACTCTTTGAAACTGTCCTTTTTAGGCTTTGTTCCAAATTGTGCCATTTTTGGTGACTGTTGCTTTAAATTCAAATGAGATTGTGCCCCCAGCCCTTTTTTCAAAAGAGGGCAGAGCTGTCAATGCCCTAGTGTCAGCATAGTGGCAGATTCACAAACAAGATTAATGTCCTAAGCCAATAAGGAAGAGATCAGCACTAATGGGTGGGCAGTTTTATAAAGTATGATTATATAGAATAAAATTAAAGCATTTTTATCATTAGAATCTGGTTATCACAGACTGCTACCACACAACTGTGTTTAAAACGCTCGTAAAAGTGAGTTTTGTATAATAGGTCCCCTTTAATGTTAACATTGGCATTCATGTAAATAAGACTGCTGCACACACTATCTGGGTACCACAGTAAAGCTGGTATTGTTAGCATGATTGTGTCGTTTTCCTGCAGTTCTTGAGGCTCAGGTGAGCGGCTTAGCTGTGTTCTTTTAGGGCTGAATGCTGAACTGTCATCGAGATGAATGGGAAAGCTCACGGTTTGCTTTCTCCAGATATATCACAATCCTTCCTGGAATAGCATGCAAGCGTACTAGTACACATATAATTTTGCCTTTCACATACTAGAAAATAGTAGACTTCAGTTTGCATTTATTTGCATTGAATTCATTTGAAAATATAGTACAAAAGAGCACACTAACAACATCTGGATCACACAAATGCTGTAATCCATATAAAAAATGAATATTTAAAGGGATAGTTCACTCAACAATGACAAGTCTGACATTTACTCATCCTCCACATGTTTTCAAAGCTGTTTCAAAGCTGTTTGAGTTTTGTTTTACTGTTAAATAATGGTTGAATAATGGTGAAAAGCAGCTGCCATTGACTTCCATAGTATTTTTTTACAGATAGAGTGAAAATTTTATTCAATTTAAAGTGCAAACATCTCAGCCAAAGTAAAAGTGAACTACCGGACAGAAATAAAAACAATATATTTGTAACGCCAGACTAAAATCTACAACTCTGTGGACTGAAATATGACCTCTGTTGATAGTTAATTAAATTAAGTTAAATGTAATTTCATTCCATTCCATTTATTCATTCATTTTCTTTTCGGCTTAGTCACTTTATTAATCTGGGGTTGCCACAGTGGAATGAACCGCCCACTGATCCAGCATATTTAATTTAATTTAATATTTTTTCCCTCATCAAATATTGAAATGTAACTATTTATGATTAATTAATGTTCAAGCTTTTAACATTCCTTATTGTTAATTAGAATATAATCATAAAACCCCTTATTCACTCATGAGAAGAAGACCACTAGGTTTGACAATGTATTTAACATGCTAATGTTTATTTAAATTGTATATTATCACATATATTTTTTCTTTCTTTTTTCGGAGAGATATAACATCTAATAAAAATGTTTTTCCTTTAAATTCCCTTAGTAATTGTATAAGAAGTCAGTTGTAATGAAAAAAAAAAAACAATCTCCAAACATAACAAGTGATTTTTAATGGTATTTTAATGGTATTCCCTCCTACCTGGGAAAAAAAAGAGTTTTTTGCAGCATGATAAATGAAGCCAGATCTACACAAATACTTTTCATAACAATGTGTGTGTATACCACAAATCACTCAGTAAGTCAGTGCTCCATTTTCTTCATTGATTAAATAATCAATCTGATATAATTTTTAGTTTATATAAAGTTAATATATGAACTATTAGTCCTGTTGTTTTTAAAAACGCTTTAATTTATGCACTGCATATACCTACATTGTTAGAGCTAGCTTTTGTTTGTTTTATATTGGTTTATTTATTTAATGTAATTTTATTATATCCGATATTTGTAATTATTTTACTTATTTCAGTATAGCTTTGGCTATTTTATCGAGATATGACACTATTGTTTTGAGCCTTGGAAAGTAGATACATAACTTTTATGTATTTCTGTTGTATTCATATTGTGTATTATCTGTAAAATAAAAAAAGAAGCCGCTCGCGACATCAACAGAGCTGTCAAGCGAGCTCTCCTTTGCCCGACCTCACACTCCCATACAGGCATTTAAAGAGTACCTATCATGCACAAACACACCTTTAAAACTTGACAACAACTCTCGACGACCTTTACTGGCTGTTGTGTATTTAATATGGTGTAAAGATTATTGTGCGTTATTGAAACATCAAAGAGGACGCAACCAAGAAAAGTCACTTATAAATCAAAATTTTTTAAAATTTTATGCAACGGCCTTACATTAAAAAGGGAAACATAAGGGGCGATCATAAGCAAAAAGACCACAAGATTGTGTTTTATGGAATATCCTGTCTTAAACTTACCAGCTATATGTTTTATTTCATTTATTTATTTGTTTGTTGCATGTACTCGTGAACTAGTGTAATGACAGCATGCCATCTTTACCAGACTTGGGCAAAGTGCCCCTCTCCTTTCACTCTGCCCCGAAGCCCCAGCTGGCCCACTTTGGCCCAAGGTATTCGGCAGGCCGAAAAAGGCCGGGCTTTGCCCCAGAGGAAGCCCCGCTTTGGCCTGATCAGGTCCTGGAAGTGACAGTGGAAAGCGACTGGCCTTGGCTTGCTTGCTTTAGGCGTGATAGTGGAAACGCGGCTAATGCCAAGCCTTGGCTGTCAGAGTTCAGACTATAGACCTTCTACACCAGGGTTTTTCAAAGTCTGAGACAGTGGGCCTCCCTTTTGACACAACTTATCCATTGGCGCCCCCCTCCTCCCAAACACGCACACACACACACACATACATATATGTGTATATATATATATATATATATATATATATATATATATATATATATATATATATATATATACAGTATATATAAAGACACAGACAGATGTCAGACTGTTAACTCACTTTTATCATCATTTGCATGAAAGTGCAATTATTTACAGAGTAATAAAAAGTATTTTAATATAACGTTTTTAAAACTAGGATGATGGTTCAATATGAATAGAACAGATCCAAGAACTGTTCATCCCAGTCAAGACAGTCGAAGTTTTGCGGGTCTCATGCTGTCATTAGCCAAAATATCTTGACAAACCACACTTAAAGGTCATGGTTCATCAGCTGGTCCTGTCCACGTAAATCCTAAACTCAAATACTGATCATCATATCGTCGTCTTTTGGGTTTAAGCCCTGAACTTGAAGGCTTTGAATCGGGGGGTCTCAGAAACCGATCCATTGTTTTAGCAGGTATTGCATATACATATATACACCAACACAATCTCACGGCAATTCGTAACTTTTTCATTTAGTGGCTAATTCGTATGAATTCGTACGATCTAATTCGTACAATTTAGTACGATTTGCTTATCCCCCAATGACGGTTGGGGTTAGGGGTGGGGTCAGGTGCCACACCTCCTTTTTAAAATCGTACCATTTCGTATGACTGAACTCGTACGAATTCGTACGAATTAGCCACTAAACTGGCAAAACGTAAAGTACTTACGTTTTCTCGTGAGATCAGGCTGATATACACATAGGGGTACATAGGGCACATAGGGCTCAACCTGTGCAGTGCACATGCCCTTTTTAGTCTTGGATAGAAAGTGCTCTACCAAAATGATCAAAAGTGCCCCCGCGACACCTTCCCCCCACCGCTCGAGTACGTGCGCGACATCACCGGTCGAGTACGCGCGCATCCAAACTTTGGCAGGCTTGCCAAACAGAAGCGAATTCACAGCTATGGTCTTCTGGGTAAAAAAGGTTTTCTTATTTTTGACGTATTATTTTTTTAGCTTTGTTTAATTAAAACGTTTAAATATAATAAAAATACATATAATAATTAAACTTAATAATTAAATTTTTATTGTATAATATTTTTTCCCGCGCCTCCCCTGACATGCTCTGGCGCCCCCCAGGGGAGGCGCGCCTCACACTTTGAAAACCCCTGTTCTACACAGTATGCTATAGTCTCTTTTTGACAATGTCTCCCTATTTGACTAGTTTGAACAAGTTATAATAAAACGGCAAAATACCTTTTCTAAATTCTGAGATGATAACTGGATGCCCAGATAATTACCTTAAGAAATCAAGATGATAGCATAAGTTTAGGCTTGGAATCTCTTTTTCCATATTGCAAATATGAAATGCGTTTTAAACATTAGGATTTAAGTCCATAAGTATGAGCATGTAGTGTGATTGTCTGTATAAAGTGTAATCGCTTTGTTCAAGAGCGGATTGCCTTAATGCTCATGGCAGCTTTGATAAATGCTTCCTGATAGGATAGAACACCAAAATCTGCCAGAACTGGTTTTATTACAACTATTCGTAGGCCAGTCTTGATTTTAAGTGTTTATGATCGCAGGTTTCTGGCAGATTGCAAGGATCAGGGGCGAATTAATATTTAGCATATGGTGAGGAGAGGGAGGGGGAAATAAAAGCCACCCACTGGCTCTAAGACAAATCACAGATCAGCAGTGGCCTCTTTTTAAAGTTCACTCTCTAGATTTGATGTGTCCCGTATACATATTTCATCTGCTTAATTTGAGAAATGACGTGAGCTAGACTATGTGAACTTTACACACATTTATAATGATGGACTTCTGCACACAAATCCTATTATTTAGATTTAAAGAGGCTGTAGAATAAAAAAAAAAAAGCTTGTTATTACATTTACATTTACTCATTTAGTACTGTGCATAGATGCTTTCATCTAAAGTGACATACAAGTGTGGATAAAAAAGCACTTTAATCATCAGAGAGTAGCAGTATATAGATGCTATACGTCTGATATTACTAAATATAGAAGTACAAAAATAAATAAATAAAATAAAATAATTTCCCCGCTCTTGCATATTGCATATGGAAAAGAGAGAGAAGGTCTTACAGATGGTGTTTCGCCTGAGGAGATTTTTTTTTTAGAAATATGAAGTGACGACAAAGTTTGTGGTGCATGCTGAGAGAAAGAAAGAATGTCCGACAGGTGGTTTATCAAGACCACTGGAGCACATTGAGAATTGCAAGATGTTTTCAGTAACATGGAGTGTTGATGAAGTGTGTGGTGCATACTGAGATGGGAGAAAGTGTCCGACAGGTGGTTTGTCAATCACACTTACCTAAGAAGCACACCATGAATTGCTAGTAGCATCAGTAGCAACGCTACTGCCCAACACTGGAAATATGTGTTGGAGAGATGAATATTTTCTGTGAACCACTGCTCTAAATGTTTTATATCTCTTTATATCTCTTTATATAGTCATTGTGTTGTTTGTAACTTCTGCTACATTGCATTTTTAAAAACTTACTCTGCATTATTTATTTATTTATTTTGTGGTATTTTGATTACATATTTCCTGTTATTTATTTATTTGTCTGTTCGTTTGTTTGTTAGTTAGTTCATTTATTTATTTATTTATTTGTTCGTTTATTTATTTATTTATTTATTTATTTATTTATTTGTGGTGGTTCAACTTTTTATTATTATCTGTTATTTATTTATTTATTTATTTATTTGTTCGTTTATTTATTTATTTATTTATTTATTTATTTTGTAGTGTTTTGATTTACTATTATTTATTTATTTATTTATTTATTTGTTTGTTTGTTTGTTTGTTTGTTTGTTTGTTTGTTTGTTTGTTTGTTTGTTTATTTATTTATTTATTTATTGATTTATTTATTTATCTTGTAGTGTTTTGATTTACTATTATTTATTTATTTATTTATTTATTTATTTATTTTGTTTTTACTAATTCATTGATTTATTTAGTGGCAATGTGATTTATGTTATTATTCTATAATTTATTTATTTAAATTGTGGTGTTTTGATTTATTATTATATGTTATTTATTTGTTTTTATTTTCTTGTGTTGTGATTTAATGTTATTTATGTATCATATGTTGTTTGTTTATTTATTTATTCATTCATTTATTAATTTTTTATTTAATTATTTATTTATTTATTTATTTATTTACTTATTTATTTATTTATTTATTTATTTATTTATTTATTTATTTTGTTAGTTAAGTAGGTTAGTTAGTTAGTTAGTTAGTTGACGTATTTTAAGTGCATACTTAAAAAAAAATAAAAAAAATAATTAGCTTTATTTCGAATCATGGATTTGTTTTTATTCAACCTCACTAGCATTGTGATTGTAGTTTTCTCAGTGACTCAAGTTGTTCTGGGTGGCTTTCACTATTATTAATAACTAACCAAGAGGCAAACTTTCCCCTTTCAAAGAGGAAACAAAGGGAGTTTAGTGCAACCCCTAATGCTCTTAAATGGCACCAAGTCTGATAACAAGAGGTCCGTGATCCTTTTAAAACTGTCAGAGTGCTGATCTGTTAAAAGGGTCCATCAGGAGGTGTTGTATCAGGGTGATCAGATAATAACATCCCAGTTCAGCACAATAAGGCTGACAAAAACCCCAGCAGAGACTCAGACAGAGATTAAACATCAGCGCTCAGAAACACAGACGGTATGTTCCTCTGTTTTCTAAAGCCAGATAAAATGACAAACAGGATTAATCATTGACTTTACTTCCCTTTCATGCTACTGTATAAAAGTCACATGAGGACACATACACAAAGGCGTCTTTTATTATGTGTGTTCTGCTGATTTCATGCCTAGTTTGTTTTGTAGGGTCAGTGGTGTCCAGTGGAAAGTGTGTGTGTATGTGTGTGTGTGTCTGGTTTTTTAAAGGTTTTTAGTTTTAAAAGACTGATGATACATCAGATATTCTGAATAAACCATATAATATAATATAATATAATATAATATAATATAATATAATATAATATAATATAATATAATATAATATAATATAATATAATATAAAATAATATAATATAATATAATATAATATAATATAATATAATAACATATAATATAATATATTATAATATAATATAATATAATATAATACAATAATTATCTCTAATGTTATTATTATTATTATTATTATTAATATAATAATTATTATTAATTAATAATTTTTTTTATTATTTATTTTCTTATATTTTATTTTATTATTTGTATTAATTTTTATTTTTCATTTTAATTAATATTTTTATTATGTAATAATACTAATACTAATAATAATAATAATAATAATTAATAAAGGGACTAAGCGGAAAAAGAAAGTGAATGAATGAATGGATGAATGAATAATAATAATAATAATAATAATAATAATAATAATAATAATAATAATAATAATTAATAAAGGGACTAAGCGGAAAAATAAAGTGAATGAATGAATGGATGAATGAATAATAATAATAATAATAATAATAATAATAATAATAATAATAAACATAATAATAATAATAATAATAATAATAATAATTAATAAAGGGACTAAGCGGAAAAAGAAAGTGAATGAATGAATCAATGAATGAATGAATGAATAATAATAATAATAATAATAATAATAATAATACATTTATGATGATGTTGATGAAGATGATTATTATTATAAATAACATAACATTTTTTAGAATATTTTATATTTTATTTTAATATGCATTATTATTATTCTTCTTCTTCTTATTATTATTATTATTATTAACATTATTATTATTATTATTAATATTTATTATTCTTTTGTATTAGTTTTATTTTTATTATTATAGCAGCAGCAAACATCCTAAATAATATTTATATAGTGAAATAATATAAAATACAATAAGCTAGTACTTTTCCTTTTTTTTCGTGTGTGTTTTCTGGCTCAAACCAATGCCTGTTTGCCTGCAGGAGCATTTTCTTTTAAGGTCATCTTCTGCTTTTAAGTTCAGTACAGCATCATGGTTTGCTTGAAAACAGATAGCAGAGCCATGACACGATCAGTTTACACTTTACTCCAATGTGTGGGAGAGCTAAGAGAAATAGTGTCATGAACACAGTTAAATGAGGGAGTAGAGTATAAGGCGTGCACAGCCACATGAGTAGACATGAGTAGGCAGACGATGCAATATAGGCCATGAATCTCCATGTCAACTTCAGTCTGACTTATAAAGAGGATTTCCTTCTAGCTGCTGTGCTCTGCTCTGTGTGGCTTTGTTTGGAAACTGAGTCACACTCGGGTGTGGTGAAGTTTAGCCATCAGTCTTTTTTTTTTTTCTATTTTAGAAAGGTTTAAGAAACAGGAAACAGGCAGGGTTAGTTAAAGCCAATGAGAAATGTATTCTGTCAAGTGTTTTGTACATTTTAGAAGTGACTGAAGCTGGATGAAGTGAAAGCACAAAATTATCACCTCATAAAACTTTGTTTTAGTTTTCTTGGTTTCTTTATGCTGCTTCCACATTTTTGGAACTCACTTAAGGCCTTGTTGATGATCACAGTGATGCATATTTTCATTTTAAATCTATGGAAAAATAT
Source organism: Danio rerio (assembly GCF_052040795.2). NCBI lineage: Eukaryota > Metazoa > Chordata > Actinopteri > Cypriniformes > Danionidae > Danio > Danio rerio. The sequence continues at coordinate 5,977,102 of NC_141043.1, forward strand.
TAAAATTAAAAATAAATTTTATATATACCATCAAGCCAGAAATTATTCATGCCATAACATATTTTTTTGTTCAAATGTAAATAAAATATGCAATTTATTATTATTATTATTATTATTTGATTAATTATTTCTATTTTTATTTTTTAAACATTAAAGACTCTTGTTGAAGTCAGAATTATTAGCCCCCCTGAATTATTAACGCCCATGTTTATTTTTTTCCTCAATTTCTGTTTATAGGAGGGAAGATTATTTCAGCACATTTCTAAACATAATAGTTTTAAAAACCAATTTCTAATAACTGATTTATTTTATCTTTGCCATGATGACAGTAAATAATATTTTACTTGATATTTTTCAAGACACTTCTGTACAGCTTACAGTGACATTTAAAGGCTTAACACTGAAAAAAGTGTTGCATGCAGAACTGTTGCAAACAATTTATTTGTGTTGAATTTAAACAATCAAATTAAATTGAAAAATGTTCAACTTAATGTGTTTGTTTAAATTCAACACAATTAAATTTTTTACAACCACTTAACATAATAAAATTAGAGTAAATCCAAGGAATCATCTTTGAATAATTTTTTTTAGTGAGGTTAATTAGGTTAACTAGGCAGGTTTGGGTAATTAGGCAAGTTATAGTATAGTAAACAGTGGTTTGTTCTGTAGACTATCGAAAAAAATAGCTTAAAGGGGCTAATAATTTGTCCCAAAACTGTTTTTTTTTATTAATAACTGCTTTTATTCTAGCCGAAATAAAACAAAAACTACTTTTTCTAGAAGAAAAAAATCAGACATACTGTGAAAATTTCCCTGCTCTGTTAAACATAATTTGGGAAACATTTAAAAAAAAAAAAATCAAAAGGGGGCTAATAATTCTGACAGCTGTACATCTCCAACCAATGTCATTTTCAGTGAAAAAATTATAACAAAATAAATGTAAAAGTTGTTTTTAATCTCTCGGTAAATAACTCAAAGTTCAAGTTTAAACTGAGTTGGTTGAACCTCCTTTCTGAAACAGGCTCCATGACAATGCTGTCCCAACACAAATTGATTAGGTTAATTTTTTTACAAAAAAAAAAAAAAAAAAAAAAAAAAAAAAAAAATATATATATATATATATATATATATATATATTTTTTTTTTTAAATAGCTGAATAATAATAGCAAACATAAACAAACAAACCATTAAAAAATAATAATAAAAAAATTATATATATATATATATATATATATATTTATATATATATATATATATATATATATATATATATATATATATATATATATATATATATATATATATTTTTTTTTTTTTTTAATGTTTTTAAATTTTGGAAATTTTAAAGTTTTTTAAATTTTAAGGTGAATACTATCATCTCATTTAAGATGCTGGTGTTGTAAATTACTGTACAAAATCTTGGCAATAAACGGCCAATATACCTTCTCTGTTATTTTACAAATGTGTTTAGTTTAGTTAGTTTAGTTTAGTTTAGTGGTTTGAACTTAAAACAATGAAGTTGTGCCATAATATCTTAAAAAATTGTGTTTTTTCAGCTCACTTTAAATGAGTTTTTTGAACAAGCAGCAAAAAAAAAAAAAAAAGAAGAAAGAAATTGTGTGTATATTGTCTACTAAAATTTGAAAAAATGGCACTCTGTTAAACTGCGGAGTTGAATTTTCAACAATAAAAAGGCAACAAAGTAGAGATCAATGTCCCATAATTCAATGCATAACTGTAAAAAAAAAAAAATAAATAAAGCAAAAAATAAAAAAATAAATAAAAAATTCTGTAAATCATGACATAAAATAAAGCTACTCATAAGATGCCTGTATGGGACAGCCTCTTTGAAAAGTCAGCAACATGACAAATAAGTCCTATAATTGCATTTTAAATGTGTGATTCCAGCTAAGCTTAATGTAACTCTGAAGTTTGTCCAGCAATTTTGTAGTGAGGTCTGGGTCACGAGGACCAGACAGTGGACTCAGTGTTGGAGTCCGCAGGCAAGAGACGAGGTGGCGACCTGTGGTGAAATATACGTGCGCTGCGCTGCCCCGAGCCCATGTTCATAACAGAGCGCTGTTTTAGAAGCAAGAGCTCCCCCATTAACAGATACGGCTCTGTCTGTTAGTCCGTCCACTTAATGTCTGCTGTGACCTTAATGTCTCTGCTGGGAGGAACCCTGGATCTGTTTGCCTCCATTAATACATGCTGGTATTAGAAACATAAGACGAGTTAACACATTTGGTGTAAACACTTTGCACAAATAGTTCTGAAATATGCGTGAAATGGATATAAATGATTCTTCACTTCATGGGCCGTGAATTTGCATTTGCAGTTTGCAGTGATCATTTGCGACACATTTGTTTAAATAGCACATGCACTTATTTGTGCGTGCTTGCTGGTCTGGAAATCTGAAAAGGAGATTTGGTGTTATCTGGCTCTTTCCATAGATGGTCTGCTCGCATGCTTTAACTTTGCGCACAAGATCCATTTCCTTGCTAGTGAAAATGAAGCAAATACAATGAGCGTTTCTCATACACTCACTGGCCACTTTATTAGGTACACCTGTCCAACTGCTCATTAACACAAATTTCTGATCAGCCAATCACATGGCAGCATCTCAACGCATTTAGGCATGCAGACATGGTCGAGACGATCTACTGCAGTTCAAAGCGAGCATCAGAATGAGGAAGACAGGTGATTTAAGTGACTTTGAATGTGGCATGGTTGTTTATGCCAGAATGGCTGGTCTTAGTATTTCAGAAACTGCTGATCTACTGGGATTTTCATGCACAACCATCTCTATGGTTTACAGAGAATGATCTAAAAAAGAGAAGATGCAGAAGATCCAGTGAGCGGCAGTTCTGTGGGCGCAAATGCCTTGTTGATGCCAGAGGTCAGAGGATAATGGCCAGACTGGTTTGAGCTGATAGAAAGGCAACAGTAACTCAAATAACCACTTATTACAACAGAGGTATATAGAAGGGCATCTCTGAATGCACAAAACGTCAGTCCTTGAGACGAATGGGCTACAGCAGCAAAGACCACTGTGTTTCTCTTTTCAGCTAAGTAAAGGAAACTGAGGCTACAATTCACACAGGCTCACGAAAATTGGATAATAAAAGATTGGAGAAATGTTGCCTGGTCTGATGAGTCTCGATATCTGCTGCGAAATTCGGATGGTTGGGTCTGAATTTGTAGTCTACAACATCTAAGCATGGATCCATCCTGCCTTGTATCAACGGTCCAGGCTGGTGGTGGTGGTGTAATGGTGTGGGGTATATTTTCCTGGCACACTTAGCCTTGTGTCAACGGCACAGCCTACCTGAGTATTGTTGCTGACCAGGTCCATCCCTTTATGACCACAGTGTACCCATCCTCTGATGGCTACTTCCAGCAGGGTAATGCACCATGTCATAAAGAACGAATCATCTCAGGCTGGTTTCTTGAACATGACAATGAGTTCACTGTACTCCACAGTCTCCAGACCTCGATCCAATAGAGCACCTTTGAGATGTGGTGGAACAGGAGATTTGCATCATGGATGTGCAGCCGACAAATCTGCAGCAACAGCAGGATGCAATGATGTCAATATGGACCAAAATCTCTGAAATATATTTCCAGTTGTTGAATTTATGCCACAAAGGATTAAGGAAGTTCTGAAAGCAAAAGTGGGTCCAACTCGGTACTAGTAAGGTGTACCTAGGAAGTACTAGGAAGTAGCCATTAGTCCTGAAGAAAGTGAAAGTAGTGGATATAAGTTATGGCTATCGAAGAGGCGTATATAGCACTTTATACTCAGAAAATCACCAATAGCTGATTAATAATAACAAACATAAACAAACAAACCATTATTAATTAAAAACAATATAATATAATATAATATAATATAATATAATATAATATAATATAATATAATATAATATAATATAATATAATATAATATAATATAATATAATATAATATAATATTGGCCACACAGTGGCGCAGTAGATAGTTCTGTCGCCTCACTGCAAGAAGATCGCTGGTTCGAGTCTCGGCTGGGTCAGTTGGCGTTTCTGTGTGGAGTTTGCATGTTCTCCCTGCGTTGTGTGGGTTTCCTCCTGGTGCTCCGGTTTCACCCACAGTCCAAAGACATGTGGTACAGGTGAATTGGGTATGCTAAATTGTCTGTAGTGTATGAGTGTGAATGAGTGTGTGTAGATGTTTCCCAGGGATGGGTTGCAGCTGGAAGGGCATCTGCTGCGTAAAACATGCTGGATGAGTTGTCGGTTCATCCCACTGTGGCAACCCCGGATTAAAATGTATAATATAATATAATATAATATAATATAATATAATATAATATAATATAATATAATATAATATAATATAATATGATATAATATAATTATTGTAATTTGTCATTTGAATCTGGTATAAAACTCACACTGAAGGAGAAAGTCAAGCCATATTAGGAGACAGTCGTATAGTTGGGCTCTTTGAGTAAACAACCATTGACCATGACCATTTTAGCAAGAATAATTGGAAAATGTTCAAGTCTTTATTTATTTATTTTTTATTCATTAATTAATTTATTTTTTAACAATGTTTGTTTTGAAATTATTGTTGGCTTGCAGTACAAGTCAGTAATTAGTTCCTGTAGTAAAAACAAAAAAAACAGACTGATTGACTGATCAGCGGTTTGCAAATGAGATATTTTGAATACTGTTCATAACAGTCTCTAAAGCACTGCGTCAACAGTGTTTTCATTTAAAGCTATTTGCTGAATTTGAATATTTCCTTTTGCCCCATGGATTACCGCCAAGATATTTCAGAGATCCTTCATAGACTTTGTTCAGCGATTTCCTTATTGACTCACGTGGTGCTGGGTTTTAAGCTGCCATCATGAATTAGTGCATTGAGCCCATGATGGGAAGAAACTGAGGTGTTTACACCATCATATTAATGGATAAGGTAATGCACCACCTTGAAAGCATGCACTTTACTTGAACTTATTGATTCAATGAGTTTATGTTGTTAGAAATATACAATTCTCTAAATCTTCTCTGAAGATGAAGCTTTGTTTGCAAACTTGATAAGAATACAGAGAGAATTGTAAATGTAGCGGCTCCTTTTAATCTTACTTCATAAACCCCCTAAGAAGTTGTATGAGGTCAGTTATTTCCACTCGGATGGTCTGTTTGGTAGAGCTTGGTTTTGTTGAGGTGAAATGACAGAACTAAGTAGAGCACTCTCAAAAATTGATTCAAACATTTCTAGATCCCTTTCGGCGTCAGAGGAAGGAACTGTGTGCGGTCTTGTGTGCATCGTATTGTTGTGACATCCCCTTCCAAGTGCTGTTGAAAAATTAGGTCCATCCTCTGACAGAATCGAGGCTGTTCTTTCCGAATCTCAATCTTTTCTTTTTAGGGGTAATTCAAGGTGACACATGGTGAGTTAAAGGGGTAGTTCACTCAAAATTGGAAATTCTGTCATCATTTTACCTATGTGAGTTTCTTTCATCAGTTGAACAAAAGAAGATATTTAGCACAATACTGGCAACTGATAAACATTGACTTCAACTGTATTTGTTTTTCTTACTATGTGTGTTAATGATTACCGGTTTCCAGCTTTCTTCAAAATAAGGGCGTATGTTTGCACCTGACATTGGTGAAAAGGAGTGAATATGGGTGAATACCCCCCAAAAATGAATATCATTTTATATATAGTTGAAGTCAGAATTATTAGCCCCCCTGAATTATTCGCCCCCCTATTTATTTTTGTCCCCCATTTTCTGTTTAACGGAGAGAAGATTTCTTCAACTCATTTCTAATCATAGTAGTTTTAATAACTCATTTCTAATAACTGATTTATTTTATATTTGCCATGATGGCAGTATAACTAATATTTGACTAGATATTTTTTAAGACACTTCTATACAGTTTAAAGTGACATTTAAAGGCTTAAGTAGGTTAATTAGGCTAAGGTTAGGGTAATTAGGCAAGTTATTGTAAAATGATTGTTTGTTCTGTAAGACTATCTAAAAATATTGCTTAGAGGCTAATAATTTTTACCTTAAAATGTTTTATTTTATTTTATTTAAAACTTATTTTATTCTTGCCGAATTAAAACAAATAATACTTTCTCTAGAAGAAAAAATATTATCGGACATACTGTGAAAATTTCCTTGCTTTGTTAAACATAATTTGGGAAATATTTAAAAAAAAAATTCAAAGGGGGGCTAATATTTGGACTATAACTTTATATTAGTCAGGCCCGTAGCCAAGGGGGGGTTTGCATAGTTTGAAAGACCAAATGTTAGATTACTATTATGTTTGAATTTTTTTTTATTCAAATGGCTCAATTCTCACTGAGGAATGTACTGTCCAGTTTCTTATTTGCCTATTGGCCTTATTCTTCACGTACAAGCGGGCTTTACTTCCATTCATTTTTAGATGTCAAAAACAGCTCATTTTGATGCTTGTTGTTGCAAATCGATATTTTTTTAATGATATTCTATTTTTTTTGTATAGTCATGAACCAACACATGGCAATTCATAACTTTTTGATTTAGTGGTTAATTCCTATGAATTCGTATGATCTAATTCGTACAATTTAGTATGATTTGTTCATAACCCAATAACGGTTGGGTTTTGGGATGGGGTTGGGTGTCACACCTCTTTTTTTCAAATTCTTTCGAATTAGCCTCTAAACTGACAAAAAGTAGAATACTTAGAATAAGTATAGAATAAGGCCAATAAGCTTCAATTTTAAAAATTAATGTAAGCCTAATGTGGCCCATGTGAAAAATGATAAATTTGGCCTAAATTATGGAGGTTAAATGTGCGCCACAGTTGGCAAAAAAGTGGCATAGTCATTTAAGGGTAATCTAGGTCTAAACCTAAAGTGGCTCACACGTGTAGGTGAAAATGTTACCCAGTTTTCTTAAGACATATGTGGGCCACTTTTGGCAAACATTCGGCACCGTAAGCTCTGGCTATTGTGGCTGTGAGCCTAATGTGGACCAGAGAAAATATGACAAATTTAGCCCAGTTATTTTAAAACATATGTCGGCCACTTTTGGCAAACATTCGGCACCGTAAGCTCTGGCTATTGTGGCTGTGAGCCTAATATGGCCCAGAGAAAATATGGAAAATATGGCCCAGTTATTTTAAAACATATGTGGGCCACTTTTGGCAAATATTCGGCACAGTGGACACTGGCTAATATAGATTTGAGGATAAAGTGGCCCAGAGGAGATATGGCAAATGTGGCACAGTTATCTTAAAACATATGTGTTCCACATAGACTAAAGTCACCATCATGGAGAAAAGTGTTTGCTTTAGTTGGGCTCATAGCCCTGAACCTTTTAATATGAATTTTCTTTTGGGCTGCTGTAACTTTTAAGAAATTTGCTTGAAAAGTTTATTCATTACAGCAAACAAAATGAAATGTGGCACAACCTGTAATGAAATAATAGAATTCACTGATGTTTACCAATGTTTAATCCATTATTAGAAGTAATAGGCCAAATCTGGGCCTGAATAGAAGCAAGCTGTGGCCCAGAATAGGGTCAGTTCTGGTTCATTTGGTTGGATTCTGGCTAATACGTGGTATTGCTTTGGCTTATTTGTGACCCAAATCTTACAAACAGGAGCGGACCACCCTAGAGCCATCATTCCATTCAGTATGTGGTCCAGATATAAGTGTCTGGTGTGGGTCGGATCTGGGCCAGAATAAAACCAAACTGTGGCCCAGAATAGGGTCAGTTCTGGTTTATTTGGTTGAGTTCTGGCTAATACGTGGTAGTGCTTTGACTTATTTGTTTCTTAGATCTGACAAACAGGAGTGGACCGCCCTAGAGCCATCAATACATTCAGTTTGTGGTCCTGATGTAAGTGTCTGGTGTGGGCCAGATCTGGGCCAGAATAAAAGCAATCTGTGGCCCAGAATAGGGTCAGTTCTGGTTCATTTGGTTGAATTCTGGCTGATATGTGATACTGCTATGGCTTAATTTAATATTCTGGCCCAGATCTGGCAAACAAGAGCGGACCGCCCAAGTGCCATCATTCTATGCGGTATGTGAGCCGGATGTAAGTGTCTGGTGTGGGCTGGATTTGAGCCACATGAATTTTGGGTATGATCTTTGGGAGTCTACCCCCCCCCCCACCCCCAAATAAATCAATAAATTAATTAATTAATTAATTAATTAATTAATAAATAAACTATCCTTGTTAAATAGATAGTTCACTCAAAAATGAAAATTTACTCATAATTGATTTACCGTTGTGTTGTTTCAGACCTTTCTGAGTTTTTTTTTTTTTTTCTGCTAAACTAAAAATAATAATACATTTTAAGGGAAACTCGTACCATTGACTTTCATAGTAGGAAATTCAAATACTAAGGGGGTTGAATGTTACCAGCTTTCTTTACAAAGCATATTATTTTGTGCTTAACAAAGGAAAAATAATAGGAGTAAATAATGACAGACATTTCATTTTTGGGTAAACAGCAAAAATAATTTTCCCCAAAGCTTGTCCTGGAGTCATCTAAATCAATTTCTAGCATGCATTTTTTTTTACTGAAGCTGACTCGAACAGCATAATGTTACTGGTAATTATGTCCTTATTGGTTTTATGATAACAGAGCACTGTAGTGAACTGACAAAGACCAACAGAGGAAGCATATTGGCAGGGAACTGTTTAAACACACACTGTAATTTATCATAGGTCCCTCATACTGTAACACTTGTGCAGGGGAGCAGTATAGCATCTTTAGAGTGGGTGTGTTGGAGAGAGGAAGAGAAAAAGAGAGAGAGAGAGGCATAAGAGAGAGGGGGAGGAGGCGGGTGTATGTGTGCTTGAATGAGTGCGGGGGAGCAAGGGGAGGGACCGTTTCTGCGTCTGTCTTCGCTGTCATTCTGCTGCTGCACAGCAAAGCAGCGAGACACTCCGCTGAAGGGAGGAGAGAGAAAGAGAGAGAAAATGAGTGACTGGGTAGCACTAGAGCAGCTGCAACTGAGGCAGTCTGACTGAGAGGAGCCAGATGCTGGATTTACATGCTAAAGACACCAGGCACACGGATTACCTCTTCAGAACAGGATCTACCGAATGGTCTTTTTGCATGTGCTAATGGAGAGATAGCTCTCCCTGTAATAAGGATTTGGCAGCAAGTGACAAAGCTTGCAGACCCTTGTCTCTTTCTTTGCTCGATTGTAAAACCATTTGACTCACTGATGCTTTTACATGGTTTCACGCAGGAGGAATACTTGGGGGTAGCCCAAGAAGACAAGGAGTAGATCTGGAGACTGAGGCTGGCAAACCCCCCAAAGCCAAGACCCTTCAGGGCCAGGCAGGAGCCAAAGGAGTTGGAGGCATGGCTGCGAAAAGGGGCAAGTCAGGGCTCCCACAGGCTACTCCTCGGGCTGAGCTGAAGGTGTACCGAGCAGGGAACTCCGAGGGTCGTCTTCCAGTGCCTAGCAACTTGCGGAAACAAAAGTCCTTGACCAATCTATGCGTGCTTACAGATGCCGAGAAGAAGATGCACCTGTACCAGCCCAAGTGGTCAGACGACATGGAAAAACCTGGGACAGGTCAGAACAAATCAGGCAAGCTCAGAGATCCCGGAGGGAGCATTGGCAGGGGTATCCCTCTTTCCAAGAACCTTTCAAAATCGGAGCATTCGCTGTTTCAGGGAAAGCCAAAACCCTTTAATCCACCTTCCAGACTAGGGAAACCCAGTCGGATACCTAAAAGTCCTTATGCTGAGGTCAAACCCATCAGCAAGGCTCAAGAGCCGGCTGATGACAGCAAGTCCGATGATGAGATCTTGTCCAGCAAGGCTAAAGCTAATGGTAAGAAATCTTTGAGTGGTACTTCGGGATCAGCCACCCCAGGAGGAGATGGAGGTGGGAAAGATGGACTGGAACTAGAGGAAGGTGACAAGACCTTTCTAAAGGTGGACCCCGAACTGGTTGTAACAGTGCTTGGGGACCTGGAGCAGCTTCTCTTCAGTCAAATGTTGGGTAAGTAATAACAAAATCCTCTAATCTGCTTGCAATGCCAAGGAATGAGCAATTCTGCCTGGCTGATGCATCCGGCATCACCTTCATAGCTCAACCCAGCCCTGCTCTTGCTTAGCAACCACCTTGCTTTGTATTTCTCATTCATCCTGTGCTGCTCACATAACTACGCGCACCTTCTCTTTTCACGCATCTATTCTTGGCTCAACCTGCATGCTAATGAGTATGCTTCTTGCTTTTTTGTAAATATGTCTGGTTGTGATGGATATTTGCCGTGTTATTTTTTTGTTTACATTGCAAGCTCATGTCTTGCTGCTGTTCACGTATTGGGTGAGACCAATCTATGCTTCGATCAGGGGGGAGACTCGGGGGAATATTCGCTTTTCTATTGTACCAGAGTTGACACACTGCCCTAATCTCCACCATTCTGTCCTTAGCTGCCGTTTTATGATGACGAATCTGATATACTCATGTTATATAAATATATTTCACTTATACTACATCAGTGAAAAGCCAGCATGCATTTTTGTAAACAAGCTTATTTTAGAAACACTACAATAAATGATGCTCGATGTCGTAGCCGGAACTTAAAAATAAACCTTGCTGGGTTGAATTGTTTTCAAGTCATGGTGGGCAACATATTTAGCCTTGCCGCTGGTGCCATTGATCTCTGGGGCAGTTGACAGATGGTCCCCCTCTCTTTTCCTCTCTCCCATTCCCTCTCCCTCTTTCTGCTACCGGGGGACTTCAAAAGAGAATAATAGGGGTGTCACACTCTTTGAGAAGGTCAGTGATTCAGAATGAGACAGCAATGACATGAACATTGTGCGTTTTGTTTTTATTCAAGAATACATTAACAGTCTGGTGACTTATTAGCTATGTACCTTTGCACTAGCAGACTGCTCAGCTATTTTTTCCAGTCACCTTCTCTTGTTGGGGAATCATGTGATGCTTTTAAATCACAAGACATGATTTGAGGATGATTCGCTGTTAGCGATCTCACAACAATTCGGTAGTCTAAATTCTCAGCTTGCGCCTCGGTGTATTGCTTTTTTCTAATGTCGGGGTGGCCAGAGGGAAGTGGTGTGAAGTGAATTCATTGAGTTGAGATATGAGAAAAATCCATTTATTAGATATCCTCATATCCCCTTCTTCCCTGGAGCTTATTTTGACCTTGCTGCGCAGCACCTGCTGAGAGATGGGGGTGGGCAGAATTGAAAAAAGAAATCGTGTCTTATATCTTATGGTTATAACCTCTTGGCCTCCATGCATTACGGTTGATTCCTTTTAGCTTGTGCTGCCCACTAGGTTTAGCTAAGGTTCGAAGCTTCCCTCCGGAGTTTGAAACACGGTGACATGCATGTGTGACTGACAGCATTAGTATTGCTCATCGCTCACCTCTGCTTTGACCCCGCAAAACAAACTCAATTAAACAAGTCGCCATTCCTTCATTCAGAGTTGTTGTGACAATGTGAAGGATCGCCTAATGCAAGATAGTTCATCTCTGTTTCTTGTGTTGATATTATTACTATTTTACTATTTATATAGAAATGATGTGAAGAGAGATGATAAAGGAAAGATGGAGGAAGAGGATCAGGAAATTATGATATGCGGCAGCTAGCTCTCTGCAACTCTCACATTGTCTCCCACTGAAGCTGAACAGGGCTGTGCCTGGTCAGTACCTGGATGGGAGACCACATGGGAAAGCTAGGTTGCTACCAGAAGTGGTGTTAGTGCGGCCAGCAGGAGGCGCCCAACCTACGCTCTGTGTGGGTCCTAATACCCCAGTATAGTGACGGGGACTATATACTGCTCAGTGAGTGCCGTCTTTCGGATGAGACGTTAAACCGAGGTCCTGACTCTCTGTGGTCATTATAAATCCCAGGATGTCCTTCGAAAAAGAGTAGTGGTTTAACCCCGGCAACCTGGCCAAATCTGCCCACTGGTCTCTGTCCATCATGGCCTCTTAACCATCCCCATATCATAATTGGCCTCATCACTCTGTCTCCTCTCCACCAATCAGCTGGTGTGTGGTGTGTGGTCTGGTGCAAAATGGGTGCCACCGTGTCATCTAGGAGGATGCTGCACACTGGTGGTGGATGAGAGATAACCCCCTATGTGTAAAGCGCTTTGAGTGCCCAGAAAAACGCTATATAAATGTAAGGAATTATTATTATTATTATTATTATTATGCGATAGGTGATATGAGGTCATGTTTGCTAAATGAATCGCATCCTAAACTTAAAAAAAAATTATTAGTTACTTCACTTAAAAATGAAAGAAACCTGTTGTAACTTTGAACTGTTAAGCTGACTTATATGTATACTTACTGTATATACAGTTGAAGTCAGAATTATTTGCCCCCCCCCCATTTCTTTTTTTCTTTTTTAAATATTTGCCAAATGATGTTTAACAGAGCAAGGGGATTTTAAAGTATGTCTGATAATATTTTTTCTTCTGGAGAAAGTCTTATTTGTTTTATTTTGGCTAGAAAGAAAGCAGTTTTTAATTTTCTAAAAGCCAATTTAAGTTCAAAATTATTTGCCTCTTTAAGGTATTATTTTTTTTTTTCTTGATAGTCTACTAAACAAACCATCGTTATACAATAACTTTCCTAGTTAACCTAATGAACCTAGTTAAGCCTTCAAAAGTCACTTTAAGCTGTATAAAAGTGTCTTGAAAAATATATAGTCAAGTATTATTTACTGTCATCATGGCAAAGATAAAATAAATCAGTTATTAGAGGTGAGTTATAAAAAAAAAATCATGTTTAGAAATCTTCTCTCTTAAACAGAAATCGTGGAAAAAAAACAAACAGAGGGGCGAATAATTCTGACTTCAACTGTATACTCATGTATAAGTCAGCTAATTACATTTTACAGTGTAGCAAATAAACAACCATTCAGTTTATCTGATGCAATTTTAAAAAGTTGTATCAGTGGTCAAATCTAGCCATGTGTCAGTTTATCATTTCATGAATTAGGTCTCCATTTGGTAATATACAGTATAAGCCTTCTGCTTAAGAGCTTAAACACCTTTGGGGTCAGACAGTGACAACTGAGAACCCACCAGCAGAATAAGTACTAATGAAAACCCCCAGCATGTCTTCTAAATATTTAAGAAACTTAACAGATGCGTCTTACTTTGCCTTCATGAGAGCTTTATCAGATCAAATACCCTACCGTGCACATTAAAATGCCATTTAAATGAATCAAACTCCATAGCTTTTGGATTTAAGGATTAAATGTACAAGTAAAAAGCAATTAGTTACTTTACTTAACCCTTGTGTGATCTTAGAATTATATTCTGTTAGTCCTAAGCATAAAAAATAGCCTGCCTTCACTAAACCTTAAAAATAAATATGTACAATTCAATTTAAATTCTCAAATCGATTTTGTATAAAGAGACACCTCATCTTCATCACAACACTCTCTGAATGTTTATGTTTTGTAACTTGGACCTCTTAAGTCAACTTAAATCATTATTATTATTATTATTATTATTATTAATATTATTATTATTATTATTGTTGTTGTTGTTGTTGTTGTTGTTGTTGTTTTGGAATTATACACAGTTCATTTATTTAATCATTTTAATGCAAAGGTTTTAATCACTAAAAAAAGTCCATGTCAAATAATCACTTTGAAAGCAACAAGTTTACTCAGTTTTTTTTTAAAGTGAAGTCAACCAATCTATTTAATTTGTGCTGAAAAATCAAGTGACAGTTTCAGCAGTGTTTGTAATTTGCATACTATTTTTTTTGTTGTAAATAATGTAGCTTTTTTCTGACCTAGTGTGCAAATTAAATAAAATGTAAAACATATTACGTAAATACATTTTTAAAATCCAAGCAATTCCTGATTAATAAAAACAAGCTCTCTTTTAACGCTAAAAGTACAGAGGCAATAAATTTGTCCATTTTGAAATTTTGTAATATTAATAAATTGGTCAAATAAAACCCATGTTACTATAGTGCTCTTACCTTTTTCTTAAAGTGTATATTTCATTCTAGCATAGTTATTCTTTTAAGTGACAAAACGCAAAACATTTGTGACCATGTGCATTTTTTAGCATTCAATAATTTTTCCGTACCTTTGAATATTAGGTTATACTTCACTTTAAAACAATATGTTGAAAAAAACAAAAAAACACTTTACTTTCTTTAGCCAGGCCTTTATGGGAAGTATATAACTCATACAAAATTATAGGCTGTAATACAACAAAACAATCACATTTTTAGGGTAATAACTTCATAAAATATGAGGACAGACATTCAAAGCTTAAAGGCATAGTTCACCCAAAAATGAAAATGTACTTAGTATTTACTCACCCTCAAGTAGTTTCAAACCTTTATGAGTAATTTTTTTTTTTCTGTTGGAACACAAAATAAGAACTTTTGTAGATAGCTGAATACCTTAACCATTGAATTCCATAGTAGGAAAAATAAATACTATGGAAGTCAGTAGTTACAGATCTCCAACATTCCAACCCCTTTTGATTTTTTTTCTTTTTTAAAATTTTTCCCAAATGATGTTGAACAGAGCTAGGAATTTTTCACAGTATGTCTGATAATATTTTTTCTTCTGGAGAAAGTCTTATTTGTTTTATTTTGGCTTAAATAAAAGCAGTTTTAATAAAAAAAAGAAGCCATTTTAAGGTCAAAATGATTAGCCCCTTTAAGCTATTTATTTTTTCAATAGTCTACAGAACAAACCATCGTTATACAATAACTTGCCTAATTACCCTAACCTGTCTAGTTAACCTAATTAACCTAGTTAAGCCTTTAAATGTCACTGTAAGCTGTATAGAAGTGTCTTGAAAAAATATCTAGTCAAATATTATTTACTGTCATCATGGCAAAGATAAAATAAATCAGTTATTAGAAATGAGTTACTAAAACTATTGTGTTTAGAAATGTGTTGAAAATATCTTTCCGTAAACAGCAATTGGGGAAAAAATAAACAGGGGCGCTAAAAATTCTGACTTCAACTGTATATCCCTTTAATTCTAAAATCTTTATAGAAGCTTTGAATTTAAATATCTTATATGGATGTAATTTCTTATATGAATCATAATGACTACATATATGGCCATAGTAGTTTCACGATTTTGGTAGTTCAAATGTAAAAACATTCATTCATTCATTTTCTTGTCGGCTTAGTCCCTTTATTAATTCGGGGTCGCCACAGCAGAATGAACCGGCAACTTATCCAGCACGTTTTTACACAGCGGATGCCCTTCCAGCCGCAACCCATCTCTGGGAAACATCCACACACACGTTCACACACACACACACTACTGACAATTTAGCCTACCCAATTCACCTGTACCTGTACCATATGTCTTTGGACTGTGGGGGAAACCGGAGCACCCAGAGGAAACCCACGCGAAGGCAGGGAGAACATGCAAACTTCACACAGAAACGCCAACTGAGCCGAGGTTCGAACCAGCGACCCAGCGACCTTCTTGCTGTGAGGCGACAGCACTACCCACTGCGCCACTGCCTCGCCCAATGTAAAAACAAACAAACAAAAAAGACAAATATTGGATTTATCATATTTTTTTTATATTTTAAATATGTTTTTATTATTATTTTTTTCATAATTATTTTTTTACTTTTTTATTCAGGATTAGAAGTCTTTATTGTCCACACGAGTAGAAATTCATCTTCGGCCTCACAAAACATCACAATACAATATACAAAACACAAACACACAGCTCAAACTCTTCCTACACCACGGATTACCCAGACACAACCCTGACTACAAAACCACAAACAAATGCACAGTGTCAAAAAATAACTATATTAACTGCTAAATCCCCATTATATACACTAACAGGCATACATTACAGTGGCAAACATGGCCAACGCGTATGGTTTTATGAGGCAACTGGTCTCTGCTGTTGTAGGGCGTGTCTCTAAGCTGAAAGCCTCATCACTTTACTGCTATCTTCTCATCACTTCACATCTCTGCTGGGCTTGCTTGGTCCGGGTTAGTGGTGCGGTAGATAAGCTGGACGTGATTATTGCTGATAGACACATTCAGGGTGAGGATTCTATGCTTGCATAGTGTGATCCACAAGAAAAATAACATGGGAGACCATTCCTAATTATATAATAAAACTAAGGCTGCAGTCAGTCAAATCCATTTCCTTTAGGACAAGCCATGGTGACCTGGAAGCAGTGTGTAAGTCATGCCACAGGATTTCCTCATTTCCTGAATGTGATATTGTTAGGTTGTAATGCACAGTGGATGTGTGTGTCCACTTTAAATGGCATGCGGTGCACTGGGCAGTTGGAGAAATGATAATGTGCAGGAAATGGGTTTGTTCATTCAAGCAGTGCATTTTAAAAGGACAGTCTCCAATATGCAGCGGTTTTAGCTTGGTTTGTTGTGTTTGCCTGAGCTTGACAAGCCAGGAAATTGTCGAAAGGGTTAAAGTCAAACTGATGTACCTCGTCCTAACGGTGAAACGTGAATTATTTCTGCCAGGGCTGATTGTGTAAGAGCAGATCTCAAGGGAAACCACACAAACACATGTATAGGACATATTTACAGCCCATATTGATGGCCTTTAGCATTTTGGATGTGTAATGGTTCTCATTAGTTTTCAGTATATAGTGACCTGTGTACATGGGCAACATTTAAGTCACTCTAACAACATAAACTTTCCAACAAGGTAGGCAGCATAATTATACTTTCAGGATGCTTTTTTTTATAAGTCTAATTATAATGCAACATCCAATATATCATTGTAGCACTAGGTGCTAAAGAAATAAAGAAATAAAATTATGTTTATAAAAGAAATATACTAGTAAAAAAAAAAAATTAAATTAATTTGAATTTAGGGGCTACACTGTGATCCTTATTTAAATTATTTGGATTTCTCATTAAATGATTTTTGTTTTAAAAATGCCTAGGATGTTTTGGTATATAAACTACTGTGTTTTTAAACTGGATTATTATGATTTTTTTTTTATTTCTGAATCATAGTAAAAATGTATGATAGTCGGCAGTAACAATTCAGTGTGCTTTGGTCCTTATCCATGCTTTCTTCTGTCATTTGCAAAATAAAAAAAGAAGCCAAAATGTTTATTTTCCAATTAAAGGGGGTGATAAGAATGGGCATACTAATGTGCAAATTAATAATAATAGTAATAAAAAAATAATAATAATAATAAATAAATAGTAATAATAATAATAATAATAATAATAATAATAATAATAATTATTATTATAATCAATTAAAGTAAACCTAATTATAAACAAATAAACAAATAAATAAACAAATTAATAAATAAAAATTAATTAAAACAAATGAAATAACGGTGGTGCAGTAGGTAGCACAATCGCCTCACAGCAAGAAGGTTGCTGGTTCGAGCCCTGACTGCGTCAGCTGCACTTTCCCCCACAGTCTATAGACATGTGCTACAGGTGAATTGGGTAGGCTAAATTGTCCTTAGTGTATGTGTGTGAATGAGTTTGAATGGATGTTTCCCAGTGATGGGTTGCAGCTGGAAGGGCATCCTCTGTGTAAAATAAAAAAAATAGTAATAAGTTAAAATAAATAAATAAGCAAATAAATGAACAAATGAATGAATAAATGAATGAATGAATGAATGAATGAATAAATGAATGAATGAATGAATGTAAAAATGCAAATTAATAAATAAATAAATACATGAACGAATGAATAAATAAACAAACAAACAAACAAAATAAAATAACAAACAATAAAATAAAAAATAACAAACAAACAAACAAACAAACAAACAAACAAAAAAAACAAACAAACAAACAAACAAACAAACAAATAAACAAATAAATAAATAAATAAATAAATAAATAAATAAATAAATAAATAAATAAATAAATAAATAAATAAATAAATAAATGTTTTTGTATTTTTACCCCAATGCCATGTATAGGGTTTAATTCAGGATAATATTTTCCATTTAATTTATTTCCCATTTCATTCTAATTCACCTACTGCAGTTTAATTAAATAAATATAAATATTACATTTAAACTAATTAAAGTAGTCAAATGAATTAGCAATGATTGCACAATTCATGTTATGGAATACAACAATAATTTGTCATTGTGTTGTATCCATTATTTTTTATTGCTGATAGAATTTGTTTATTCATTACAGTTAGAAGTTTATTATTTTACTGTTAAGTCCATCCACTAAAATGACATTATAATGGCAAAACACAATGAAAACAGGAACTGAAAGAGGAACTGGAGGTAGAGTTAACTTGTGTGAACATGGAAACCCAACTGCCTCCATTTTGTGAGTATTGAGATAATGACTTGTGTAGTGTTTTGACGGCCAGCAGACTCGTAATTTGATTACAGTCATGACCGACATCCCCATGCCTCAGCATGCTGTGTGAGACTAATGCAATCAAAGTCCTAATCAAATTCATGCACGTCTGCAAAGCGGAGGAGCAAAGACAATTCATGCAAGCATGCAATAGAGAAATGATGTTAGTTTCCTTTATTGGTCAACAACATACACAAATCAGAAGTATAAATTCCTTGTCTTCAACCTTTCTTGAGCCAAAGTACAAAGGTACTTCATTTTTTATTTTATTTTCATTATTATTTTTATTTATTTTTAAATATGAGCAATATCACCCTCATAACAGTGCAATATGGCTGTATATCAGCATGGTGGGAGGCATGCGTCAGTCCCACCCGTGCTGATATACAGCCATATGGCAGTGCTACGAGTGTGATATTGCGTTTATACAACAGTTCATCAAGACAATCGTATATATAAATAAGAAAATCAAACACGGAGTCTGAATACCCCTTTTTATTAGGAACTACTTTCTTCCGCCATTCATTCACATCTGCAGCTGATGTCAAAACAGCAGAAGCCGTTACTTATTCACCAACGTCACTTTAGAGCTAGTGTTTGAATGACTGGTTCCTAAAGTGATGACAAAACTGATGCCATCCATCTATTCAGAGATATCTTCTTACAGTGATTTCACAATAATTAATCCTGAAAATAACAACGAATTCACTAACGTTACCAGACTGCTGTTGTGGTTGCGATAAGGCAAAACGCTAAACACTTTTTCAATTTTTCAATCTTTCTTCAATCTGCTAACACAACACACATTCCTGATATGCGAGCAAATCGGTATAAATACAGCACTACAACAAACAAAAGAGAGAGAGATCAACTTATCTGCTAAAATGTCTCTGAAAGCCCAGGAGACCGGGGGGGAGAGGGTGTTCAGGGGTGAGGTTGAGAACCGGGATAGGATGCAGCAGGTTTTGGGCGGCCTTTTTGATCCCGGTACTTTAACAAAGTTGGCAACCCGGGGGTGTTTAGTTTACAGACTGTACCAAAGAGAGGGGTGGGTAAAATTAAGGGAGGTTTTTTTCAGAAAGAAATAAAAACAGGATGTTTGCGGTAGACTGGTCTGAAATACGAGATACTCCCATGAAAAAGGGAGTTGGCAAGTGTGCTTACCAGTTTTATAATAATTTGATCTGTTATAGTTAAAAAACAGACTGTTATATCTTCTAAGCGTAAGGGCTTATTATGCGGTTCTGTCGCCATCCTTTGGAAAGAAAACGTCAACTTTGGCCGATGAGCTGTCTCTCAGAAATTGTTAATATAGGCATATAGGTTAAAATAGGCACTATTCATGCCAATAAACTGCATAACTGCAACCAAAATAACCACATTCTCGACTAAAAAAAGCCTCATAAGTATATTTTGTTGTCTTACAGCAGTAATATTTGTCAAACTGTAGTGTCTGCTTGTAGCTGGCTGTATGTGGGCGGAGTAATACACAAAGGGTAAAGAGGCTGTACGGATGCTGATATTACTTAAGTATATCATGTCTATCAGCCAATCAGATTCGAGATCCAGACAGAACTGTTGTATAAATAAATAAATAAATAAATAAATAAATAAATAAATGGTCCCACTTTATATTAAGTGGCCTTAACTAATATGTACTTACACAGGAGTTAATAGTTTGTTACAATGTACTTATTGTGTAAATATAAGTATTTACTGTGTACTTATGCTTGATTAAATACATGTATGTAATTACATCTGTAATTAACTTTTGTAATTACATTTGTAAATACACTGTTGACCATCCCTTACACCTTAACCCACCCTTAAACCTACCCATGCCACCAAACCTGTCCATAACCCAACCACTATCCCAACTCAAAAGCACCACAAGTCTTCTCAAATACATTATAAACACATTGTATTAATTTTTTGATGTCAGTACATAGTAGTTAAGGACCCTTAATATAAAGTGGGACCTTCCTAAATTGAATATACTCTAATAAAGTAAACTTATGTACAGTAGTGAAGGAAAAATACTAACTACTCGGCTGGTTTGGAACATTACAAATTACAGCATTCTTAGCATTAGCATAGTTTAGGCTTTTCAGCATAGAATTAGACTTATCCACCCACAAACTAAAGCTTCAATCAGCCCTATATTTATGCACATTATAAAATAACTCTCAAAAGAGCAAAGCTTTCCAGTACATTTCCATGTCAAATAGTCAGCTTCTGGATGGATGCACGTATTACGCTTGTTTTATGTGTTTTTAAGCGGAGCAGTTTTGTGGGTCTCACTCAAATGTCCAGTTATTTTTCAAGTAAAGTGG
The DNA here is from genome assembly GCF_052040795.2 of Danio rerio. Lineage (NCBI taxonomy): Eukaryota > Metazoa > Chordata > Actinopteri > Cypriniformes > Danionidae > Danio > Danio rerio. The sequence continues at coordinate 5,997,772 of NC_141043.1, forward strand.
TGGTTTATGCGCAGCAGTGGCACAGTGGTGTTTTCTGAAGGCCTTAATTGTTTCGTGGTTGAGAAGGCCTCTGCCGTTACAGCTTTTTTTCAGTCGTTAGAAAACACCACATAAACACCATTCTGTTTTCCTGTCATATATCCTAGATTTCAGCTGCTTAAAACACTCGTGGGGAAATGATTGTGCAAGCTTTTCTTGGTTTATTATGAAGACATATCTTGGGTTGGCCTGTGTGAAAAAAGAAATCAACTTTTTGCAGAGCAGTCACTATTACCCAGATAGCATACGAATGTGGGCCACTTTAGGCAGTTATGCGGCACTGGTGGTCTTCCTTCGGCCCAGACAACATGAATGTGAGCCTGAAGAGGCCCACCTGTACAATGGCAATTGGGGGCCAAAGATTCAAATTCTTAAATGGGCCATTTAAGGCAAAGATTTGGCACTTATAGCAAAATGTAATCTGAATGTGAGCCCAATGTGGCCCATGTGAAAAATGGTATATTTGGCCCAAGTGACAGAGGACAAATGTGGGCCACAGTTGGCAAAATAGTGGCATAGTCATTTAAGCTTAATCTGGGTCTAAACCTAAAGTGGCTCACATATGTAGGTGCAAATGTGGCCCAGTTATCTTAAGACATACGTGGGCCACTTTTGGCAAATGTTTGGCACAGTAAGGTCTGGCTATTGAGGCTGTAAGCCTAATGTGGCCCAGAGAAAATATGGCAAATGTGGCCCAGATATTTTGAAACATATGTGGGCCACTTTTGGCAAATATTCGGCACATTAAACTCTGGCTAATGTGGCTTTGAGCCTAAAGAGGCCCTGAGAAGATATGGCAAATGTGGCCCAGTTATCTTAAGACATATGTGGGCCACATAGACTAAAGTCACCATCATGGAGAAAAGTGTTTTGCTTTAGTTGGGCTCATAGCCCTGAACCTCTTAATATAAGTTTTCTTTTGGGCTGCTGTATCGTTTAAGAACTTTGCTTGAAAAGTTTGTTCATTACAGCAAACAAATTGAAGTGAGGCACAACCTGTGATGAAATAATATAATTCGCTGATGTTTACCAATGTTTAATCCATTATTAATAGGTCTGATTTGGGCCAGAATCAAAGCAAATTGTGGCCCAGAATAGGATCAGTTCTGGTTCATTTGGTTGAATTATGACTAATATGTGGTATTGCTTTGGCTTATTTGTGGCCCAGATCTGACAAACAGGAGTGGACTGCCCTAGAGCCATTATTTCATTCAGTCTGTGGTCCAGATGTAAGTGTCTGGTGTGGGCCGGTTCTGGGCCAGAATAAAAGCAAACTGTGGCCTTGAATAGAGTCAGTTCTGGTTCATTTGTGATATTTCTGTGGCTTGATTGGGGCCCTGATCTGGCAAACAGGAGCGGACCGGCCAAGTGCCATCATTCCATGCGGTATGTGGGCCGCATGTTAGTGTCTGGTGTGGGCCGGATTTAAGCCACATGAATTTTGCTAGCTGGGAAGTCACAGTATACACAGATGTAAACAAACAAATGTTCCACTCATGCAGTAATTATTCTAAGCAAAAGAAACAAACACCAAATTTAAAATGATGACTTTCTTTATCCATGCTGCAGTCACTAATGACTGAATCACTGAATGATTCTCAACAAGGCAGATGTAAAAAATAGCCAGATTGGAGCTTTGGCAGGACTCTGATGGTTTTTAATGACTGACATACAGTGGTGGGTTCCACTTTGTGTTCATCTCAATATTTGTAGCTGGAAAGCTCCTGTTATAGCCCGTTTTCTGCAATTGTTTGGTCTCCTAATAGGTCACATGACTGAAAATGGTTTGAATTTATTAACAACTCAAGTATTCTAATGATTAAAACTTTGATCAATACCTTTGTGTTTAACAGAAAAATACATAAAGATTTGCATTCATTTGAGGATGAGTAAATTAAGAGTAATGTAAAAAAAAATTTTGGGGGGCGAACAATTATTTGAAAACGACACTATGTCAATAATTTCTGAGTACAATAATTGATATTTCCATTTTCATTGAGATTTTATTTCTCCTGATCTCTGTAAAGGGCCCAGTAAACAAAACCTGTCAGTTTATATAACTAAACAGTAAAGAAACTCAGCAGAGCAAGTCATATGTGAATTCTCATTATGACTCTGGCAGACCACAGTAAATACTTACATACTGAGAGAATGAGTATGTTAGTCTTTGTCACAGATGTGTTGTTTGTAACCAGCAATAAATACACAGCAGTCCAAGTAACTTTAAACAAGCCATTATAAAGACAAACACCTCAATGGCTCTTGATTCACGCTTAACCATGAGTAAAATGGCATGCAGGTGTCAAAGTCAAGGCTCAGACAGGCATAGGATGCAGACTCTCTTTGCTCCAAATGCCCCGTCGCCACCTGGCATCCGTTTTCAGGCATCTAATCACAAGTGGCCAGTCAAGACACATTATCATTTCCATCTGGTATAAACATGCATTCATTCATTCAACGTGTGAATATCTTATTTTCACAGCACACCCTTGTTTAATCAGTTGGTGGCTGTTTGGACGCAACTTAAGCAGAGTTATCAGTTTTTGATTGTGGTTGGACCAACACAATCTTACGGCAATTCGTAACTTTTTGATTTAGTGGCTAATTCGTATGAATTTGTAGGATCTAATTCGTACAATTTAGTACGATTTGCTCATCCCCCAATGATGGTTGGGTTTAGGGATGGGGTTAGGTGCCAAGCCTCCTATTGAAAATTGTACAATTTTGTACAACTGAACTTGTACAAATTCGTACGATTTAGCCACTAAACTGGCAAAACGTAAAATAATTACGTTTTCTCGTGAGATCAGGCTGGTTGGACAGACTCTAAAAATGCTAATAGACACAATTTAGACCTACATGGTATTTAGTGTCATTCCTTTTTGAACAACCTGACCAAAATGCATAATAATATCAATTATATATGGTGTATCTGTTGATTGAAGGATATTGCAAAGATTTGTCTGACATCCCTGTTGACAAGCAGTCATGTGTTAAAACATTATTTCAGTGCCAAAAGCTTGTCCAAATTTAATCAAATCTCTCAATTATAGGTTGAGCCACCATTGATTTAAGGATCCAATAGTTTTTTTTTCTTCTTAATTCTTAAAATTAATAATATTGAAGGGATTGTTTGCTCAAAAATGAAAATGGAGATGCTGCAGAGGGCTTGGGTTCAAGATCTGGGCCACAACCCTGTTTTTTATTTATTTAATATTAATATTATGGTTCTTCTGAGTGTGCCAGTTTAGGTTTAGTTCAAAGCACAGTTCAGATGTTTTTATTAAAATGTGTTAAAAAGCGTCATTTCAGGGGCGTGTACACAGGTCGTTGTTTTAGGGGTGTTGCTTCACATGAAAATTAGTTTAGACTTCCCGCCCAACTTAACAAGGGGGAGGAGCCAAGAGCTCCCCCACTTTGTGTTTAGAGAAGGAACTTGAGTGAGAGGACTAGCATATAGCCGTACATGTACGACTGGGACACAGACCTAGCAGAGACTACAACATCATTTGTGTCTTTGTATTGTTTTACAGCCAACTGTGTGCTAGTTTAAACTTCCGAGCTTGTACACCGAGACTAATAACCATGCACACTGAATTAACTTTGACTGAGTCACTGGATGTGCTGTTCCGAGTGGCGGCACGACACACCAGACGCGCACATGTCATGTTATTTAAAATGAAACTATTCAAATGGGGCTCTGTGGTGCGGCAGAAATATGAACAGTGTCCTGAGTCATGGCTGGGCACCGCGGACAGCCGCCAACATGAGGCGCCGTTGTGTGTACCCTGATAGAAACCTATGTTTAGAATTCTAAAATGCATGTGCGTCGCCGAGTGGCGCTTCTAGTGTGTGATCTGCAGGCAAGTTCGTTATTTTATTTCCAATGGAAGGACGCGCACGTGAGGCAACGCGCTCGCACTTTCCAGCTGCACCTAGTTAAAATGACCGGGAGCTTCTGTGACCACAAGAAATGCAAACGGCTGAAGTTTAAGGAAGACGCAATGAAAAGTACACTAGTTTGCAAACCTACCTAAAGTTACAAACAATGGCGCCGATAAGAGCAATCATGTGGTGAATGTTGATCTTGTGTTGAGCCCAATTAGCATTACATCTATAGAGCAAGGGTGTTCCTTTAGTGACATCGCTTTGACTCACTCACTGAAAATGGCGGATGTGAAACAACAAACTGAGGATATGGTTATGCGTGCCTATCAATCAATATTGGTGGGCGGGGGGATCGCACTCCTACATCAAGTTGCGATCGACCTAAGAACTGTTCTAATTGGTCCACCGTTTTTATGTTGTTAAATTGAAAAAAAAAAGGACTGGGTGTGTTTATATCACCCCAATATGACAGTCTATACACTATATCTACACACATGTCAGTCCAAACAGCTTGAAAAGTATATTTTTCACCATAGGTGCCTTTTAAAGATTATGAGGGCAAAAGTAATTTTAACAAAATAATGAAGTGCACAGATAAATTGTTTATAACAACCCATACTATATACATGTAAAATTAAGAATAGTACATTTTGATTTCTTGTCGGGTTTAATAAAGCAACATTAAATCCAAAATTAAATTATTCCTCTTTGTTTTGACAACATGGCTGCAGCTTGCTGTATTTTCGACCTGCCAGATTTCATCTTAGCTTTGAGATGTAGACTGAAGAGCCCTTGTTAAATCAAACATTTCACCCCAAAGCGGAAAGAAGCGGTTGATCTTGTGTTCCTCAACACATGGTCTCCAGCTTCACAGCTGGTCTCCGTAACCCTCCATGGTATGATCGCTCCGGCCTGAGGTCATTTCAGAGTTATGATGTTTTTGTTTGTCACACAGCATTGCGCCACCTCTGGCCTCCTTCAGCTTCAGAAAACGTTGAGCAACACTTGCGCTCAATCTTTGGCAAGAAAACATTACGCTCCACATGGACCTCTTTTTACGACTCTGTCTTTATTGGCCAAGTCTCTGCTGGTCAAAGATGCAGTGATTAGACATGACAACAGCTGGGTGGAGAGGCTTGGAGGTTTCTCTGCACCAGTTGTCTGGGCATCGCTCCCAGTTTATATTTCCCTGCCTGTGGGCATATCGGGATTCCTCACCAAACTTGACTGCTTCTGGTCAGTTGTGAGTAGTGTGCAAGCTTTTCCTTAGGGGATATAGGACAGATATTGAGGCCACTATTATTCCTTGCACAGAACTGGAAGAATAAATCATTACCATGATTTAATGGCACTTGGAAATGAATGCATTAAAATATTATGTTGAGTTCAATAGAAAGTAAACACAATCAACACCATTTGTGGAACAATGATGTTTACCACAGCAATTTATTCCCACTTGTTTCTCATTTTAAAGGGGAAGTAAATAGGGCAAATCTAAATGCCTTATGTAAATACGGCCCCATTTACACTAGTGTGTTTTAGTTTTAAAACAGCGTTTTAGATCAAAAACGATCTGCGTCCACTCTAGCGTTTCACGTAGCATTTCTGAGCATATCTCCATCAACACTACGCCACTTAAAACGTATATCACGTGATCATTCGCTCACTCTGGGCATGCGCGTTCTAGTATAAACAGGAAGCATGTGTCTCGCTCGGCATGTGGTTATTGTCAGTCAACAAACGCCAGTTGAACAATAAACACAATAGCAAAGAAAGCAAAATAGGTATTTTTGTGGACAGATGACAAGGTCGAGTTGTTACTAAATGTAACAAATGAATAACAGCACAATGGCGTCTAAAACAGACAATAGTGCAAACAACGCTCCCATTTCTGTGTCCATGTTGTTGTTTACAGTGAAGACTGGTCTGCTGTCTTCCGGTAGCGTTAAAGCCATGTGTTATATTCATGTGATAGGGGCTTGACGAATAAGGGAAGGATACGCAATGACACATAAGCCCCAATCAGGTAGCGAATCTCAGCAGCCCCGCCTCCGTTTTCAGATGTCTCCGTTTTTCCACATCCACACTGAGACGGAGCAGCAGCGTTTCAGAATGAAAACGGGCTCTCTAGCATTTCCAAAACGCTCTGTTTTCAGTGCTCGAAAATTCCGGTGTAGTGTGGACGGATGGCGTAACTGTAGCAAAACTTATGCGATTTCAAACTAAAATGCATAAGTGTAAACGGGGCCTACGGCAAGTCAAGTATAAGTGCTACAATACTACTGTACTTCAGTGCTGTAAACATAGGACATTAACGCCCCGTTTACACTAATAGAATGAAAACAATCCACGTACACATTGTCGTTTCACTTAGCGTTTCTGAACAACTCTCCGTCCACACTATACGACTGAAAACGCACATCACGTGACCACACTAACACTCTGGCATGCGATGCAGCGTATGTGGACGTCTGAGCTCCAGGTAGTCATCTACCCAGATGAGAGCTGTGCACGTCAGACTGTTCATCAATGATCTCCCACTGGATCTAATCTCACGGTATATTTAATTCATCTTGTTGTCTATATCTAAAAAAATATTCTCCGACATTAGTCTTTTGAATCTATTACTTGTTCTCACGTAACGTGTTTTGGCTGAGCGGAAAGATAAGTTAATATATTAATTAATGTAACCACATACAGTACACTGATTCTGCACATTTGTCTGATTGATTGCATTTATTTCCTATAAAGTGTAAACGTATTGTACGTTATACTTTAATAATGGCCATTATTAAAACTGATATTCAGCAAAAGAGAGGGCATGCTTCGCATTTTCGATGAATATGAAAGGAGACTATTATGTTGTAGGCTCCATTTTGCTGTAAATATGCATACAGTGAAGATGTCGGTCATGTAAATATGTAGCTACACAACGCCTCAACATTTTGGTGTCTGTTAAGTTGTTAATATCAAAATAAAAATAAGCAGTTCCTTAAATCATGTGTTCATTTTATTGCGAAGAAAGTGAAATAACGTAGCCAGGGTGATGCAAATAAGTTTATAAAGTACACTGTTCCCTTTGAAGATTTACCTGATGTGTCCTCTGGAGTTTGTTTTCCATATCAAACTTGCGAAGTCTGAACATACAAGGAGAGGATGCAAGACTGAACTTTGTGTGGGCTACTTAATATTGAGGAAAAAGCCCCAATTAGATGAATGTTTCAGATCCTCTGTTTTCAGATGTCTCCATTTTCCCCCATCCACACTAACATGGAGCAGCAGCGTTTCCAACTAAAATGGCCCCTTCAGTGTTTTCAAAAAGCTTAATTTTCGGCAAACGAAAACTCCTGCGTAGTGTGGACTGATGGGGTAACCGTAGCAAAATATGCATTTTCAAAGTAAACTTTATTAGTGTAAATGGGGTTTCAAACTGAAACTGCCTCTTGGCCATTTTCAAAAAGCTCAGTTTTCAGCGCTCGAAAACTCTGACGTAGTGTGGACGGATGGCATAACCATTGCAAAACTTAAACTGGGCCTAAGAAGTGCTTTGCCATAGAAAAATGTGTGTAAAGGTTGTATAAAATTCCAGAACTTTGTTTTCCTTACCACTTTGTTTAACTTGTCAAAATAATCTATATTTATTATTATATTTTGAATCTGTGTAATTGAATCTGCGGCAAAGTTGATAGGGTTTCTTGAACTTGACTTGCATTAAACCCATGACAGTCCTCCGAGAATGAACTTTTAAAATCTTATATTGTCCAGAAAAGAAATAATAATAATAACTGCAGTCTTCTGAGAGCTATCCAACTTAAAATACATTTAAAAATGGGTGTTTCCCTTCCTCCTGACAGAGGCATTCATGAATAGGAAGACATCCTTTCCAGAGAGACATTATCTTGTTTAGGGAGCCAATATACCCAGTTGGGTGGATGCAGTTTTGAGTTTAGCTTTATTGTGTTAAAATCTGACTAAACTTTTCCCAGCCTTTGTGTTGTGCGATATCATTGCTTTTCTTTCTTGGCTGAATATCTCTGGACGTCAAATCAGATTTGTCATGGCACAAGTTCTGTTCCATTCTCAACTGTTTCATTTGGATTTCTCAGCTGTTCTGATTCAGTACGGCCTCTCGCATTATTTAGCAAATGGTTTTATTCTCCGAAGTGTCATGGGATTGCAACATGAGTGATGCAAGATAAGGAAGTCTTATAATACTTTCTGGAAACAACAACAGCATGATCACACCAGAGCATCACAGTTTTCTTTCCCCAAGGATTCCTTAAGGATATTATTGTGACTTTTGCGGATATTCCAGTCCGTCTTCTCATTTCCCGCGGTGTTCTTTCTACTATTTAGCCAAAGAGTCTGCAGGACACTCTATTGTTATTTAACAGTCCCTTCTTTCAGCAGATGCAGCATGCTTGCTTATGTGCGTGTCTTCCTGTTTTCATGTTGTTGAGGTCACCGCTTTGTCTCAAAGCACCCTGGAATAGAGGAACAGAGCTGAAAAACACAGACACCTTTTAGGCTAAAGTGGAAATGATACATGCTTGTGATGGAGAAGTGGTAAATTATTCCTTTTCCCTGATATAGGTTATTAAGTCAAAGTCATTTAGGAGTGTTAGATGTAATTTGAATATAAAATCAGTCAGTTTGTCAGTACTGGCAAAATGTTTCTCTGGCATAATTCTGGGCCATTAAACTACATTAGCATCCCTTTGGGATTCATTCGGCCTTATTTAGTTCCCCGTCACCCGGTATATCCTAATTGACCAATTACATATCATCTGTTCTCCAGCTTTCCTAATGAAAATAGAAAATGAAAACAATAATTTGAGAATGTTGACCATTGTTTATTAAAAAAAGCAGTCTATCCAACACAAGCTCCATGTTGTGCATTGTTTCATCCGTTTTCCAGACAAGAGCTTTAAAAAAACGACCCTTTTCTGCCAAAATTTCAATTCAGAGCTGTCAGCACTATCTGACATCCATTTAGTTTGTCCATTTCACTGCTTGCTCTCACAGCACTCTCAGAAAGGTTGAAGATAGTTCCAGTAAGCATCTGTCTACACCCTATTAGCTTCCCTATTGACAGGCTATGCTTCAGTTACTCATTAGGGAGACACTGTCTGTCTTTTAAGCCTGTGCTGTTGAGTGTGGGCCTCAAATGGTTCTTTAAGTTGATCTTATACTTTTAGAAATAAAGGTATGAAAGCTGTCACTTGGTACCTTAAAAGATACTGGATACATTTGTATGCAAAAGGTCTATAGTGGGTGGCATGGCAGCTCAGTGGTTAGCACTGTTGCCCCACTGCAGTAGGGTCACTGGTTCGAGTCCTGGCTGAGCCAGTTGGCATTTCTGTGTGGAGTTTGCATCTTCTCCCCGTGTTGGTGTGGGTTTCTTCTGGGTGCTCCGGTTTGCCCAACAGTATAAAGACATGCTCTAAAGGTGAATTGGATGAACTAAATTGGCCATAGTGTGTGACTGTGAGAGTGTATGGGTGTTTCCCAGTACTGGGTTGCAGCTTTAAGGGCATCCGCTGCATAAAACATATGCCGGAATAGTCAGCAGTTACTAATATGGCAGTTACTAACTTACTAGTTAGGTAATAATATGTACCTTTAAGGAATTATTATGGACCATTTGGGTAGGTCAGGCATGTCCTAACTCGGTCCTGGAGGGCTGGTGTCCTGCAAAGTTTAGTTCCAACCCCAATCAGACACACCTAGGTTAGTTAATCAAGCTCTTACTAGGCTATCTAGAAACCTCCTTGCAGGTGTGTTGGGGCAAGTTGGAGCTAAAATCTCCAGGACACCGGCCCTCCAGGACCGAGTTTGGACACCCCAGGGGTAGGTACAGCCCCAGTGATAGTTGTTGTACCTTTATTTTTGAGAGTATATGGTTAGATGTTTGACTATCTGCAACAATGACTCAACGTTCTACAGATTGTTTCAATTACCAAACCTTTTCCTTCTGATATCTTGTTCTCACCTCTTTGGAAGACTCTGGTCCAAGTTTCTGGAGCAGGTCCAGAGGATATGGTCATTAGAGTTAGCATGCATGACTTACTACTTTTCATGTGATCTGATCTAACTGACCCTTTGTGCGAGGTCATCCTCAATGCTAGAGTTGTCTTTTCAATAGATTCTTGTTATGTTTTAGTATTGAGGGTTTAATTGTACCACCTATACATGGAACGTAATGTGTATTTATATAGCGCATGTATTGTTTATGGCCATACACCCAAAGCGCTTCACAATCATGTGGGGGGACTCTTCACACCACCACCAGTATGCAGCATCCACTTGGATGATGCAACGGCAGCCACAGGACAACAGCACCAGTGCTGAGCACACCAGCTATTGGGGGAGTGGAGAGACAGTGATAGAGGCAATTCAGTGGATGGGGATGATTGGGAGGCTAGTATTGACACCCAGTTGCCCTTTAAAATTAGGTGTGACTATACACCACCGCAAACATTTGACAAGTACTTTATTTTACTCTATTTTGACGGTCCATGCGGTCCATGTCCATGTCAGAATCCATATTTGCTAATTTAAGGACGGGAAAATACGCTTTGCACCATGGCGCATGGTCTAAAAGGGTTGAGTTTATTTTCTTAATGAGTTATAGGTGTGTTTTGAGAATAAACCAATCAGAGTCTCATCTCCCATTCCCTTTAAGAGCCAGCTGCATCGCACCATAAGCGTATTTTGCTATTTACAGGACGTAAAGTGGAAGTGGAAAAACTGAGCATTTCACAAGCAATCAGTTAACATTTTTTTTAACTGTTTAACAGTTTAAGCAGTTAAACAGAGCATCTACCGTGCAAGAATGAGAGATAATCAATCTACTTTCACCTTCGCTTTTGGATAGGGAAACCTTTACGCACAGACATCAATTAGCCTATAAATAATTAATTTCGTTTGTTGAGCGCAAATATTTATTTCAAAACTATTTCTAAATTCAGTTCTAATTTCCAGCAAACGAATAAATGAACAACAATAACGAAGTGTGTTCAAAAACCTGAGTTATATCCTAAAACACATGCTGTGCCCCATATGGTCTAAAACCTGAAAGGTGGGCAAATCTAAGCTTGTTTTAATGAAAAAATATAAATATGGATATAATAAATAATATTGCTAAAATTAATAATATAATACATTATAGTATTTTAAACGCTAATTATAGCAAATTATATTATAGTTCCCAGAACGCCTTCCTTTTTAGACCAGAATGCCTATGGGCGCACATATGAGCGCAAATGCATTTGCTATTTAAAGAGCATGGCGCAACGCCTCAAATTGTTATGAATGAACTGAAAAAGCCTCCCGAGATAAAGAAGGCAAAAAACAGTGGTTTTTCTTATTTATGTAGGCTAGATAGAAAATAATATGTTTTGTAATATTTTAATCCTTTATATTTATATCCTATATATATTCTTATTTTATCCTATATATAGGCCTATCCTTAATATTTAAATTTTTTCATACGTAAAGATATTTGCGTATTGCTCTACATCTTGTGTGTAGGCTATTAAGCAGTGTGTAAGCGAGGCGCAACTGCGCTGGAGTTTAGACCGGGTTTGTTTTGGTCTAATGAAAAATCTATTATAGTTTCTCAAAATATTATAGTATTTTAAACGCTAATTATAGCAAATTATATTATAGTTCCCAGAACGCCTTCCTTTTTAGACCAGAATGCCTATGGGCGCACATATGAGCGCAAATGCATTTGCTATTTAAAGAGCATGGCGCAACGCCTCAAAACGACTCTTGCGCCAAGCTGAAACTAGCAAACAAGTATTGCGCCGCGCCTTGAGCCACATTGCGCCGGGTGTATGATAGGGCCCTACGTGAGTTTAATGATTCCTATTAGAATGCAGCACACTTTGTAACCATTCTTTTATTGTGTTCTCTTTTGAGCTAAATATACAGTAGACCCCCCCCCCCCATTCCTTTAGAAGCTCCCATTTTCTCAGTATTTGTCTTTGCAGTATATTATTGTACCATGCCAACTAAGCTACTGTTGTGTGTCTGTTTGTCGGCCTGATGCCACTTTTTTTCTTTCAAAGCATTTACCATTAGAATTCTCCCAGTGTCTCTGCTTTTCTATGGTCGGTCTTGAATCAACTTGCATAGTCCTGAATAGGCAGAAAAAGGAATGACTGAATTGCTGGTAGCAACTGCTTTCAACTCTTTCTCCTAGCGCCCCGTCACTAGTAGATGAGGGTGTAAAGAGGGGGAGGCAGGTGTACTGCGGTTCCCCTTCCGCATTTAACCAGCTAGCCTTGATTCATTAGCTTTCCTCCTGGGAACGTACGATGGTGTGTGTGGGGGGTGAAATTTGCATCCTTAATTTCCCTCATTCCCTCGTCCCGGCTGCAGCTGGGTCCTCTGGGCCTGGGCCGATTTGGAAAACAGGATGTCTGATGGTCTTGGACCTTTCCGTCAACCTTACCCCTGTAGTGGGGAGTCTTTAATTACCATAAACGAGAGCTGTGCTTAACAACCGCGTGGAATCGATTAGATGCAGCAGAGGGATTGGGGTGGAGAACCCCCCGCCTCTTGCTGGCTGATGGCTTTTGTTTCAGGGTGTAGTATGTTATACATCCCTGTTCTGGAGCGCACATTTGCTACAAGAAAAGGGAACCAGCTAAGCTTTTGAGTAGCGCTTAATAATTATTTAATGCTGTTCAGTCTGCCCTGTATGTCATGTGACTAAAGATCAGAGGTAATTGCAGCCGGTTGCATGACTGAACATGAACAAAGACTTTTTTTTCACTGGCACAGGCAGAATATTCTTAAATTCCCCTATGTGAAGACATGATCATCTCTGGGTTGGTTAAGTCATTTAATCTACATGGAGATGAACTTGTGGCTTTAGAAACATTTGTTCCTGTCATTATTATTTACTCATTTTATTCTTTAATGTTACAACGATGTTCCCTTGCCCTTAATGTGAAAATGAAAATCGTCCTTCTAATTAACACAATTCAGTGACAACTTTATGAAACCCTGGAAAAAGCTACCAACCCCCCAGTGTTTTTCTGTTGCTAGTTTGGGTTGTCCTGCTGGCACATTCATTGGCGTTGAATGTAGAAAGGAATGGATTTAAATCATTCACAAATGAAATGAGCTGTCCTGGAGTGGTCGATCCGAGTGTGTCTAATATGATTTTAACTACTACTGCTCAGTGAATGAATGTGACTCTTGGGCATTTCAGATGGAGTGCCAATCTTTAAAGCACCGATTTAGCCAAGATCGAGAAAGCCATGCCCAAGCATGTGTGCCATCTAGTGTAGGATAGCAGACATGGTACCAAGGCATGAAGCTGAACTGTTCTGCCTTTTTTTCTTGTTTATTCTTATTCAGTGATCGTACGAGACATATTTGCTTTATGAAGAGTTTCTTAATAATATGTGAGCTTGTACAAAACTGGGTAGGATGCTAGAGCGTTTTGGACAATTGCCAAGGCATTGCTTTGCAGTTCCTAAGGTATTCTAGGTGGTTGTTAGCGTTTTGCAAAGGTGTTTTGAGTGACTGCCAAGTGGCTGTTTGTGTGTTCAGGGTGGTTGCCAGAACATTGCTGTGTAGTTTTTGGGGTGTTCTAGCAGTTGCTACACTCTCAGAAATAAAGGTACGTGAGCTGTCACTGGGGTGGTACATTTTCAAAATGTACACATTTTTACTTGTAGGGTCCATATTGGTACCCCAAAAGTATATATTAGTACCTACAAATTTTAAGAGGAACACTTTTGTACTTTTTAGGTACTAATATGAACTCTTGAGGTATTAATATGGACCTTTTAGGTACAAATTTGTATCTTTTGAAAAGGTACCACCCCAGTGACAATTCGCATACCTTTATTTCTGACAGTGTAGTATGCAGCTTTATGGCTGTTAAGAGTGTTCTGGATTATTGTCAGGCCTTACTTTGGAGTTCAGAATAGGTGTAAGGTGTTGCTGAGGTGTTCTGATGGTTCTTGGGTTTGATCATTGTTATCAGGGTGGTTGTCTGGACACTGCTATGATGTGGCAGTGGTGTTCTGATATTTGCTATGAGGTTGTTGCATTCTAGGTGATATCCAAGACCAATGTTTATGTCTAGGATTGTTTCAATGCGGTGGTTAAGGTGTTCTGTTGGTTGTTTGTTATTGGTTAATGTGTTGACATGATATTGTTTTTTTGGTTGTTGTGGTTTCTGTAGTGTTGCTATATGGTTTAAGGGTTCTGGGTGATTTTATTTAATTCAATTCAGTTCAATTCATGTTTATATAGCGCATTTACAATATAGATTGTGTCAAAGCAGCTGAACATAGTAGTTCTAGTAAATTTAAGCTGTGTTCGTCCAGTTTTTAGAATTGTGGTTTAAATTTCCCTGCTGAAAGTCCAAACACTGAATAGCAAATTAATCGGTGCACAGCTTCACAGGTAACAAAACCAAACAAGCCAGTAGCAACAGTGGTGAGGAACAAAACTTCACCAATTGACAAAAGTGAAGAGAAACCAGACTCAGTTTGAAAAAGGACCATTTCTTCTCTGGCCAAACTTCCTGTGCAGAGTTGCAATCTAGGCGCCGGAAGCTGGACTTCCATCGAGGAGGAACAGGATTTCCAGGATTTATGTTAGTTTTTCAGGGTGGTTGCTAGGGTGTTGCTAGGATGTTTTAATGGTTATTGAGTGTTTGTTGATAGTTATTAGGATGGTTGTCAGTATACTGCTATGAAGTTGCAGTAGTGTTCTAATAGTTGCTAGTGGGTTTCTAAAAGGTTTTAGCATTCTAGGTGATATCCAGTACCAATGTTGGTGTTTAGGCTTGTTTCTGTGCTGTTGTTAACGTGTTCTGTTGGTTGTTGTGCTTTGTTAATGTGTTCAGGGTGGTTGACAGGCTATTGTTTTGCAGTTGTTGTAGTTTCTAGAGTGTTGCTATATGGTTAGAGAGTTCTGGGTGATTTACACGAATGATTACATTTCTTTAGGGTTGTTGCTAGGCTGTTGCTAAGATGGTTATTGAGTGTTTGATGATTATTATCAGGATGGTTTTTATGAGTTAGGATAGTTGCTAGTGTGTTGCTATAAGGTCTTAGCATTCAAAGGTGTTATCCAAGACCAATTTTGGTGTTTAGGGCTGTTTCTATGATGTTGTTTCTGTTTCTGTTGATTGTTTGTGCTCGGTTAATGTGTTCAGTATGGTTGACATGATATTGCTTTTTGGTTGTTTTGGTTTCTGGAGCGTTGCTATATGGTTATAGGGTTCTGGTTGATTTCCAGGATTGATGTTAGTTGTCAGGGTAGTTGCTAGGTGATTGCCAAAATCAACATTGATGTTCAGGGTCGCTGCTAAGGTGTTCTGGTTGTTCGAAAGTGTTTGTTTGTGTATTCAGGCCTTTCAATATTATTCTATTTAATGCATTCTGGGTAAATGGAAGAACTGAAGTTGGTGTTTAGGGTAGTTGCTAAGGTGTTATTGTAGTTTTAAAATGTTCATGTCTTCAGGGTGATTGGAAACTGCTATGCAGTTGCTGTGGTATTCTGGTGGTTTATAGAGTATTTCTATATGTTCTGGGTTATTTGCAGGACTGGTGTTGGAGTTAAGGTCGGTTGATAGGGTGTTGCTTATTGAGTTTTTTGGTGGTTGTGTTCAGGATGCAGTTGCTTAACTTCAGGATGTAGTTGCTTAAGTGTTTTGGTGATTGCCAACCTCGTGTTACTTGAATTCTGTCCTGGGTTATTACAAAGCTAGAGTGGTCAGGACTGTGGGCACGAGGCCAATCTTGGTCTGGGTAGTATTTTTGGAGTAATCTCTGGCATATTTTATCACAGAGACAGTGTAATAACAAGCTTAACAAGCATGCGCTTTGAATTATGCTGGATTCATTCAACCTTAACACAAGCACTTTAAATGTCTGAATGAATATTTATCTGGAACCCCATCTGCTTTCCTCTGGAGATAACCTTTTTAAATCTGAACAGCTTGACCACTTTGATTGCCTCACGACTGCAGCCATCCTGTGCATTCAATAACTCAATCATCTCGGTATTGAGCTAATTCCCAAAGCCACTGAATCGATAGTTCTTATATGTCACACCTCTTAATGGTGAAATCAATGTGAAATGTTTTGGTGAGCACGAGCCACTGCGGCATTGAGTGATGCTGTCAGACTGTGCTTAGATTACAAGCATCAGGGTGATGGACACCTCATAGGTTCATGACCTCTCTATCTCTGCATAGGTCATTCCAGCACTGGCCAGCTGGACTGACCCGCAGGGGTCCGTAGGCGTGGGGGTGGAAGTGTGATGATCTTCTCTCATTCTCCTTTCGTTACACCATAGCACAACAGGACAGTTCACATGCATCCGCTTGCCAACTGGAGCAATCCAGTGTTATATTACTGAGGCCCCGTTTACACTACTGCGTTTTAGTTTTAAAACGGCGTTTTAGATCAAAAACGATCCACGTCCACACTACCGTTTCACCTAGCGTTTCTGAACATATCTCCGTCCACACTACGCCACCAAAAACGTATATCACGTCACCATTCGCTCACTCTGGGCATGCGCGTTCTAGTATAAACAGAAAGCATGTGTCTCGCTTGGCATTTGGTTATTGTTAGTCAACAAACGCCGGTTGAACATTAAACGCGATGACAAAGAAAGCAAGAGAGGTATTTTTGTGGACAGATAACGAGGTTGAGTTGTTACTAAACGTAACAAATGAATAGCAGCACAATGGCGTCTAAAACAGACAATAGTGCAAACAACGCTCACATTTCTGTGTCCATGTTGTTGTTTAAAGTACTGTCTTTCGTTAGCGTTAAAGCCATGTGTTATAGTCATGTGATAGGGGCTTGATGAATAAGGGAAGGATACGCAATGACACAAAAGCCCCGATCAGGTAGCGAATCTCAGCAGTCCCGCCTCCGTTTTCAGATGTCTCCGTTTTTGCCCATCCACACTGAGACAGAGCAGCAGCGTTTCAGAATGAAAACGGCCTCTCTGGTGTTTCCAAAACGCTTCATTTTCGGCGCTCGAGAACTCCGGCATAGTGTGGATGGATGGCGTAACCGTAGCAAAAACGAAAACGCATTAGTGTAAACAGGGCCTGAGAGTAAACTCAGTGGCTCAATGGTTACAAATGTTATTTTGGATGTAGAAGTGTGCAAAATTCTTTAAAACATTTGGTGACATACATAAATCTAGTGATGAATGGGAGCAGATTCACTGTACATGTGCTCAATGTAAAAGCTCCACTGACTCCAACATGCTCTTCGAAATATAACCATTTTCCAGTAATTGCCCTCTCATGGCTTAATGCTGTGTGCTATCATGGAGAGTTAATGGTCCTTTCAGCCACAGACTGTTGCAGACAACATCACTGTCATGTTGTCAATGGAGGGTGATGGTCAGCCTGCTTAAAATTCAACTCGTCTTTGCTTTTATGGCATTGAAATTGTTAAATGAATGCTAATGTGTGTTATACCCAAAGCAATGACAAAATGAAATGAACAATTCAAAGCGGTCAGTGTTTAGCCAAACACATAGCCTTGCCCCAAACTTGCACTATAGGGTAAATATGTGTACACACACTTTTTCTAGCAGGTATCTAGATGTATTTGTCTAATACATTCTTCCCATATTGATTGTTTTGTTTGTTTGTTTGTTTGATAAAGTGTTCTAGACTACGAACCAATATTCATTCATTCATATTCTTTTCAGCTTAGTACCTTCATTATTAACCAGGGGTTGCCACAGCGGATTGAACTGCCAACTTATCCAGCATTTGTTTTACACAGCAGATGCACTTCCAGCTGCAACCCATCACTGGGAAACACCCATACACACTTATTCACACACACTCAACACTGACAATTTAGCTTACCCAATTCACCCAATTTACCGCATGTCCTTGGATTTGTGGGGGAAACCGACACGTACACGGGGAGCGCATGCAAACTCCACACAGAAATGCCAACTAACCAGTCAATTGAAAACCAATTGAGAAATAATAAATTAATATTTACACCTTGTTGGTTGTAAAATATTATTTTTTGTCACAAAATATGTGTTTGGAAGTATTACAGTATAAATGCTGGGTTGTTTTAAAGGGTTAATTCAAGCAAAAATGGAAATTGTGTTATTAATTGCTCTCCCTCTTGTCGTTCCAGACCCCAGAGACCTTTGTTCATCTTTAAAACACAGATAAAGATATTTTAGATGAAATCTGAGAGCTCTCTCACCCCCATAGACAGCAAGGCGCCTTGCTTAAACATTGCTTAATACAAACAGGGTGTGTAAATATCGTTACAAATGAAAAAGAATTAAAGGATTAAAATATTACAAAACGTATTATTTTCTAGCCTACATAAATAACCATAATAACCACACTTTCATGCCTTCTTCATCTCCAGTGGCTTTTTTAGTTTATTCATGATAATTTTCTTTTATAATGTTATTATTAGTAGCAGTATTATTTATTATATGCACATTTATATTTGTTTTATGAAAAACAAGCTTTGATTTGCCCACCTGTCAGGTTTTAGTCCATATGAGGCACAGCATGTGCATTTGGATATAACTCAGTTTTTTGACCACACTTCGTTATTATTGTCCATTTATTCCTTTGCTGGAAATTAGAACTGAATTTAAAAACAGTTTTGAAACAAATCTTTGCGCTTAATAATCAAAATTAATTATGTATAGGCTAATGGATGTCTGTGCGTACAGCACGTTTCCCTATCCACGAGAGTGTAATTAAATAATGAGGAGGCTCATCTCTCATTCTCGCACTGTAGATGCTCTGTTTAACTGTTTTCTCGCTAGTGAAGGGTTTAGTTTTTCCACTTACAAAATCCACCATGTAAATAGCAGATGCGCTATGGTGCGACAAAACTGACTCCTAAAGGGAATGGGATAGGAGACTCTGATTGGTTTATTCTTAAAACACACCAGAACTCATTAAGAGAATAAGCTCAACCCTGTTAGATCATGCGCCATGGCACAAAGCGAATTTTTCCGTCCTTAATACAGCAAAAGTGGATTCCAACACGCCGTTAATGCTTTTTTTCGTGCCCTGTGCTTTGGTCTTTGCGCATGGATCGTCAAAATAGAGGAGCCCATATGTTTTCAATATGTGGTTGAGTTAAAATGTTTTTATACAATTCATCTTTATTTCTATAGCGGGTTTACAGTAGATTGTCTCAAAGCCACTTAATATAGAAGTTCTAGTAAATTAAAACTGCGTCATTTTAGTTTTCAGAGTTTTCAGAGTTGAAGTTCAGTGCAGCTTCAAACTACAGGTATTTTTTTTAGCGTGCATAAAACTGAAATAACGACTTTATTTAACAGTTTCTTCTCCTGAGTGTCAGTATATTGCTCATGTTCATGAGCAGACACATCCAAAGTAAAACATCACAGGCTTGACCAAGCACAAAATGTGAATGTGCGCCCTTTACTGAAACTGAGAAGAAGAAACAGCTGAAGTTGTTATTTTTGTTTATTGTGTGCACAAAAGTATTCTTGTAACTTAATGACATTCTGATTAAACCGTTAAAGATACTAAGACTGTTTTGGGAATGTTTTTTGGTACCATTTTGGAGCTTTCAGATTTAATCTTAAATAACTTAACCTGTGTTCTGAGGACGAACGAAGATCTTAGGGATTTGAACCACGAGTGTGTATTTAATATCATCTTTTAAATTTTTGGAGTAAATTAACATTTTAATTCAATGTTCAATTAAATATGGACAACCATTATGTTAGAAATGTCATTTAAGTTGAAAAAATAAAAATAAAAATAAATAAATATATATATATATATATTATATGTATATATATATATATATATATATATATATATATATATATGTCGGGTATGTCCATATTTGACCCCACATTAGGTTTAAACAACCCTACATTTTTTAGACTGTAGGGAAACTAATCAATCATGGCCTTTTAAGATTATCATGGAAGTGGGCGGAGCAATATATCAGTACATATTTTGACAAATAAATCTTATTGCAGTTTGCTCATTCTGTAAATCTTCATGGTTAGTGTAATTGTCTCCATGAATTCTGCAAATAAGCACAATCAGTTTAATTTACATGAACAGATAAGTATAGCGAAAGCATTCTTTATCAATTTATTAATCAGCTGTATGATCCCGAACTTTCGAATGGTGCTGTACTACAAGCTGTAAATCAAACTATCAGCCTATAGCTTTCAGAGCAGCCCATTTGAACCACTCTGTGGGCCTCATTGTATTTCATGAGTCTAATTGTATGAGATTATGCCTGAATGAAGAGACACTCCACAGGGGGCCGCATGAGGGGTTCTCCATTTTCATCACAAAGCCGTGGGCCACCTCCATCCACTAGGCACAATCATCTTTCTGTGGTGGAGATTAGAGTGAATTAAGACTAAGACTTTGAGTAATGCCAGTCTGGATGTCATCGCAGAGGGTTTGGCATGGCGTCCCGCTGTGCCGACTGGTCAAGCTTCAGGATTAGCACACCCCAGGGGAAACATACAAGATGGTGTGACTGATGAGGTTTAGGACGAGATGTGGTCCAATTAGTGATGAATTAGTGAGGTAACGTTTCATCAAAACATTGAAAATTAAATTAAAGTATTCGTTTATGCAAATAACTATTGGATAATTGATGATATAGAGTGTTCACCGGTTGCATTTAAGTTGTTGGAAGTGAATCACTTCTTTTTCTCATTTTACCAGTGCAAATTCTAGCATTGTTTATGGTTGTGCTTAAGTTTGTCCACATGTTTACCGGTAGCCATGAGTCCATCTTAATATGAAGTGAATGTTTTCAATAGTTGCAAAAAATAAAAAATAAAATAAAAATCTCAAATGTGAATTATCTGTGTTTCTATAAAGTTGGTGAAGTGGCTAATTGTAGTATTTAGAACCTAGTAACCAACAGTAAACAAGGCAGGCATAATGGATACTGATTGGTCACATGGGAGTAATGTTTGCTATATCAGACTCTATTAGATACAGTATCAGAAACTACCTCAACTTCTGTAAATTATTAAAATATTTTATATATATATATATATACAGTTGAAGTCAGAATTATTAGCCCCCTTAGATTTTTTTTTTTCTCTTTTTTAAATATTTTCCAAAAGATATTTAACAGAGCAAGGACATTTTCACAGTATGTCTGATAATATTTTTTCTTCTGGAGAAAGTCTTGTTTGTTTTATTTCGGCTAGAATAAAAGCAGTTTTGAATTTTTTCATGTACCATTTTAGGGACAAAATTATTAGCCCCTTTAAGCTATATTTTTTTCGATAATCTACAGAACAATTCATTGTTATACAATAACTTGCCTAATTCCCCTAACCTGCCTAGTTAACTTAATTAACCTAGTTAAGCCTTTAAATGTCACTTTAGGCTGTATAGAAGTGTCTTAAAAAATATCTAGTAAAATATTATATACAGTCATAATGGTAAATATAAAATAAATCAGTTATTAGAACTGAGTTATTAAAATTATTATGTTTAGAAATGTGTATATATAAGGGGTGTAACGGTTTACAAAAATCATGGTTCGGTTCGATACGACACAGTGGTGTCACAGATCGGTATGTTTTCGATACAGCAAAAAAAAAAAAAAAAAACAGAGGATTTCTCTGATTTATAATTCTCACGGGTGGTGTCTGATATTGCAAAGATGATATTGACAAATAACTTATTATTTGCATAAGTCATCTTAATACCAGTAACGGTCTTTTCATGAGCTGCAATATTAGTCTCATCTCAGTGATTGCATGCTCTTTAGCGATGGTGAACGCGGTATCAGTCGTACGATTGACAGCATCATGATGATTAAATAAAGGATTAAATAACGTTTGAACATCTTGTGCTTAATGTGTAGATTCAGTGGCAAACACTGTTACCTGAAAACTCCGTCCCACCGGCTTCACAGTGAATGCTTTAGTCATTTTCATAGCAAACTTTAAACACTGGAAGTCTTTTATCCACTCTTCGAAATATGTAAATGCTGGATTGACATTCATTACATGATCACTAATCAGATGTGCCATTGTTTTTGTAACTTTAGGTGGTTTCCAAAAAAAAAAAATCCCTTCAGTTTCCCCCCTTCCTCAGCTTTTTGGTACAGTCCAGCTAGCTTTTAGGTTCAGTCCCCATGTGCACCGAACCCAACGTGCAACCATCTTCATACCCGCTCCCGGCTCTTCAGTTTACTCCACGCAACACCCACGCTCCACCACCGCCACCCCACCCCCTTCACTTTGCGCGCACCCCCAAAGAAACTCTCCCGGATTTTATGATCCCAATGTTGGCAGGTATGGTGAGCAGTAATACACCAGTCTCAGTCTGTGTGTATTTGCAGCTAAACTGATGAACTGATAAACGGAGGGGGAACTCTTTATAAACTGTGCTGTGTGGTTTTATGATCTAACGCTGTTTAACCGCTGTGTTTTTAGTAGGGAAGGCTGATTAAACCAAATACAGCACTTTTACTGTCAGCAGTTTTAAAACATGTCAAGAGTTAAGACGTATAATGCATTTCACCCCAGTTTTACAGCTCGAATGTCAAATAAATCTGTATAAGCACATTTGCCTAAATAAAGAAAGCAATTAAACTGAAAGGAGACCTTTTACAAATACTAATGTCCTGTTTAAGTGAGCTTGCTAGTACAGTAGCTCAAAGTGCTTTTGGCATCTTGGTGGAAATGTAATGTTTAATTCATTCGACTCCTGCCCGCTTGCTGAATCGTCATATTCCACTGCCGCGTTGTGAAAGAAAGCTGTTTGTGTTTCTCCTGAAAGCTGAGATGACTGTACGTGTGCGAGTGGCTCGATATCATGCATCTACTGTAGATATATGCTGATGTTTTCATTGGCTCGTCTCCACCAAGCGTTAAATCTTAATGCACATGGGTGTGTTTGTGTGTGTTTGGCCACATCGCTGCTAAATGCCTGCATTAAGCATCCGCTCATCCTCTGCTCTTTCCTGCAGATCCCGAGTCCCAGAGGAAACGCACTGTTCAAAATGTCCTCGACCTCCGGCAGAACCTGGAAGAGACCATGTCCAGCTTACGGGGGTCCCAGCTTAGCCACAGGTATGGAAGTCACACTTTTAGTGCTTGAATAGGCCACAGAGTCTGTGCTGTGTCAGGATTATGACATGTGCATTTGTTTGTTTTAATGTGTGTTTATTTGTTTATTTATTAGCTTTTGTTTTGTTGCTTTGCTTTTGCTGTTTGTTTTGATGCTTTTTAATCTTTCATTCAACTTTGTGTTTGATTTTTTTAGCTTATTATTTTATTTGTTTTTTTGTAATCTTGTTTTTAGTTTGCTTTGTTTTATGTTGTTTTCTTTTCCTTTGCTTCAATGTTTATTTTTCTCCAGTGTTTTATGCTTTTTTGTTTTGTGTTTCTTTTCTTTAGAATTTTCTTGGGTGCTTTTTTTAAACATTTTGTTTAACTTTGTATTTTTTGCATATCGTTTTTTATTTATTTATTTTATTTTGTTTTTTATTTTGATTTATTTTGTGTGTGTGTGTTTTTGTTGTTTTCCTTTGCTTCAGTGTTTTATGTTTTTTGTTTTGAGATTCTTTTCTTTAGAATTTTCTCGGGTGCTTTTTTTATCTTTTGTTTAACTTTGTGTTTGATTTTTTGCTTACTGTTTTATTTTGTTATTTTGTTTTTATTTTGCTTTATTTTGTGTTGTTTTGTTTTGCTTGGATTCAATGTTTTTTTTTTTCTCCAGTGTTTTTATGCTTTTTGTTTTGTGTTTCTTTTCCTTAGAATTTTTTGGGTGCTTTTTTATGTTTTGTTCAACTTTTTGTTTGATTTTTTTTCTTGTTGTTTTATTTTTTATTTATTTTTTATTATTTAGCTTTATTTTGTGTTGCTTTGTTTTTCTTTGCTTCAGCGTTAATTTTTCAGTGTTTTATGTTTTTTTTGTTTCTTTTCTTTAGAATTTTCTAGGGTGTTTTTTATTTTTTGTTCAACTTTGTGTTTGATTTTTGCTTAGTGTTTTATGTTATGTATTTGTTTTCTTTTGTTATTTTGTTTTTCATTCATTAATTTATTTTCTTTTCTGCTTAGTCCCTTTATTAATCTGGGGTCGCCACAGCGGAATGAACCACCAACTTCTATAGCATATTTTTTTTTTACGCAGCGGATGCCCTTCCAGCCACAACCCATCACTGGGAAACACACAGTCATTGACACACTCATACACTACGATCAATTTTAGCATACCCAATTCACCTGTACCACATGTCTTTGGACTTGTGGGGTAAACGGAGCACCCGGAGGAAACCCACATGAACATGGGGAGAACATGCAAACTCCATATAGAAATGCCAATTGACCCAGCCAAGGCTTGAACCATCGACCCTCTTGTTGTTAGGCGAACATGCTATCCACTGCGACAATGTGTCGCCTATTTCGTTTTGGTTTGCTTTATTTTGTGTTGTTGTTTTATTCCTTTGCTTCAGTGTTTTTTTTCCAGTGTGTTATGTTTTGTGTTTCTTTTCTTTATAATTGTCTTTAGATTTTTTATTTTTATTTTGTTTTTTTGTTTTGTTTTGCTTTGCTTTTCTGTTTTTTTTTCCCTTTTATCTCTGCATTTCTTTATTATTATGCTGTTTTTGTTCTGTTTTACAGTCTTTGTTACTTTTTTGTCTTTTTTTGCTTTTCTCTGCCACCAATCCACGTTTAAGGAACAGCAAATAATAGCTTGATTTTTAGTTGATCATTTGGTATCAGAAGTGGCTTACATGAAAGGCGAAAACCTCTACATTATGCTTATTTTACCGAAATAAAATATGATCATGCCTTTTTATTTAGTTATTTAATTAAAACAGTACAGTCTAACTTTGCTTAGACAAAAGTCTTGTTACTTAACAGAAATATTGTCAAATATAGAATATAAAGTCATGGTGCTGACATGGTGCTGACCCTGACTCAAATAACTAATAAAGTCATCTGGAATGGCAAAGAAAGTGTTTTGCTAGACTCCCAGAGTTCATCAAGATTCTTTGGATTCATCTTCAATGCCTTCTCCTTCGTCTTACCCCAGACATGCTCAATAATGTTCATGTCTGATGATTGGGCTGGCCAATCCCAGAGCACCTTGACCTTCTTTGCTTTTAGGAACTTTGATGGCTGAAGTATGAGAAGGAGCGCTATCCTGCTTAAGAATTTGCCTTATCCTGGGGTTTGTATTTGTAACAGGCAGCACACATGTCTTGATACTTTGATATATGGGTCTTTTGCAGTATTTGTGATGATTGGGATGCGGACAAACAGATGATTCAATGGAAGAATCTACCTTATGCCACTTTTTCAAATGATCAACTAGAAGTCAAGTTATTATTTACAACTAGGATTGACGACAAGAATTTTGTCAGATTACATACATATACATAAATAAACTGTAATATATAAATATATTTAGACATTACAAAATTGTAAATCTGTCAGTCACTATATTGTGTATTTGATTTTTTATACAGGCAATTTTTGCTAATCTTTCTTTCTTTTTTTTTAAGAACAAAAACTTAGATTTATCAAATCTTAGTAGATACTATTATAATAATTATTACCTTATCAGAGCAGCCCAGAATTGTAATTTAATGTCCGTAAAAAAAAAAGTAAGTCGAATGTTATTTCCTTCCTTCCTAGATGCCATATACAAATGTCATTGAGAGCAAAAGTATGCATGTCCAAACATCATTAAATGCAGTCAGCAGCAGCAGCCGTGGACTCGAGAAGCAGATGTTTCTCTGTCCTTCTCACATCAGCATCTCCCTTTGTTGTTTCCTGCTGTCCAATGTCCACAAACATGCATGCAAGAACCACAGCAAAAAGGGTGGTTTAACCTCTCATCACAATATCCCCAAAAAAAAAACACGTCTACACAAGACCTCACACAGTATTAGTGTACTGCATAGCAGAGCTACTGGCAGTGTTTCTGCTAGAGTTTTGTTTAAAGAAGCAATAAGCAGCTCCATCAAACTGAGGAAGTCTGATGCAACGCTTAAGAAAGCATTAGCACTGGATGAAAGATCATCATCTTTAGCTTAACCTCGCGAAAACGGAAATGCTTGAAGTTTCTGCCAACCCAACTCTACATCATAACTTTTCAATCCAGATGGATGGGGCAACCATTACTGCATCCAAAATGGTGAAAAGCCTTGGAGTAACGATTGATGACCAACTAAACTTCTCAGACCACATTTCTAGAACTGCTCGATCTTGCAGATTCACACTCTATAACATCAGAAAGGTCCGACCCTTCCTATCTGAACATGTCACTCAACTCCTTGTTCAAGCTCTTGTTCTCTCCAGACTGGACTATTGCAACTCTCTACTAGCCGGGCTTCCAGCTAACTCTATCAAACCTCTTCAGCTGCTTCAGAATGCAGCAGCACGAGTGGTCTTTAATGAAGCTAAAAGGGCACATGTCACTCCGCTGCTCAACCGTTTGCACTGGCTGCCAGTTGCTGCTCGCATCAAATTCAAAGCTCTAATATTTGCCTACAAAGTGACCTCTGGCTTTGCTCCTTCTTATCTGCTCTCACTTCTGCAGATTTATGTGCCCTTCAGAAACTTGCGTTCTGTGAATGAACATCGCCTCGTGGTTCCATTCCAAAGAGGGAAGAAATCACTTTCCCGAACTCTCGCATTCAATCTGCCAAGTTGGTGGAATGAAATCCCTAACTGCATCAGAACGGCAGAGTCACTCGCTATTTTCAAGAAACGACTAAAAACTCAACTATTTAGTCTCCACTTCACTTCCTAATCTGCAATTGCCTCTCTGGCTGCACCACTAATGCCTAGTTCAGACTGCGTGATTTTAGCCCCGATTTTGACTCGCCGACAGGTTTTGAGAAATCGCCGACAAATGCCTGAAATCACAGGCAAATTGCTGCTCGTGCACGTGAGTGACAATCACACAGTATGAACGATTAAAGACGCAATCTGAGAGAATCGCCGATGAGTCGCCGATGCCTGTGAGATATTTGGCGTGCTAAATATCTGGAGCTGATGGCGATTCAAATCATGCCGTGTGAATTGAGTTTTGACTGAAAATAACATCAGCCATCGCCTACAACCAAGCAGCTTTCACTTGTGTGTGCGTGTGTACCTGCTGCAGGCCAGCGGGAGGCTGGGGGAGAAGTTAAAAGTGCTCTTTTTCGGTTTATTTGGACCCACGAAATGGAGGAAAAACTAGTGGAGGTTTGACAGGACTCAGGAGCAACCGTGTCTGTTTGACGTTTCATACAGAAAGAAATTATTATCAACTTAAGTTGTGGAGAAATGGCTAATTCCCTTTAAACCCAGGTGAGCAAACATGTACATGTTCTACCCCATTAAAGGCTTCCTTCTCATTATGTAGTTAATAACAAAAGATATACTACGTGTTTTTGGCTGTGAGACGTAGTTTGGACGAAGTTGTCGGCGATTCTCCCTATAGTAAAGTCATGCAATGTGAATGTCCATGTCGCCAAACCATCTTGCAGTGTAAACAAACCAGCGACGAAACGCTAGCCCAGATAGTCATGCAGTGTGAAAACATCTGTGACACGACTACTTTGAAAATCCTGCAGTCTGAACTCGGCATTACTGTACTAAAAAAAAAAAATAATAATAATTTAAAAAAAAATAAAACTTACATTACTAATGCTTTGCTTCTTACACTTTACAGACCTGAAACTTGCCTACAGCACTTATTCATTGTTGCTCTTATAGTTGTGTAAATTGCTTCCTTGTCCTCATTTGTAAGTCGCTTTGGATAAAAGCGTCTGCTAAATGACTAAATGTAAATGTATTAAGCATTAAGAACACTACAACTCCACACAGAAATGCCAATGGACCCAGCCATGGCTCGAACTAGTGACCTTCTTGCTGTCGACAGCACTACCACCGCTTCACCTACCCTACTTGTACTATATATTTTTTTGGCAAGTAATGGCATCTCTACTTGCGTACGATTTTACAGGTATCTCTCCAGCACTACACATGAGACCCATAAAACATGGTGCATCTTAGCACTTTATCTTTTATTTAGTCTGAGTGCGCCTGAATGATCTCAGCACTGCCTTCTAGTATAAAATTACTCTGCCTCAGCAGCTGTGAAGTCGTTCTATTAAACGTTTTACCGTAATTATCCTGATTTAATGCATCTTGTGCACATAAACACTAATGCCCCTGAAGAGAGAAAGTCTATAATGTGCTGAATGCAAACTCTACTGTAGACACGTCTCTGTTTTGTGTGGACTTGATGCATAACAATGGCTATACTGTCTTGATTTGTCACATTTTCATGTCATCTGATTGAAGTGTTCTCCAAAGTGCCCCGAAGAGGGATAAAAGAAACGGTAATCACTGTCATTTAGCCGTCATCATCATTCAGAACAAAAGTCAGGCAAAAATAAGCGCCTGACATTTTCAAATGATAATTCACATTCATGTCAGTGCTCTGAAAGCCATTGTCTTCTGTTCTGTGGACGTTTTTGCTCAGCACTTTTGGTCTTTCTATAAAAACGCCTGAAGAAATTTGTGATAGCTGCAAATGTTTGCTAAAGGGAGTTCAACATAAGCATAAAGCAGTTGACTTGATTTTGGTCGTTCTTTTAGATCAGGGCTGGGCAAACTTGATCCTGGAGGGCCGGTGTCCTGCACAGTTTAGCTCCAACTCTAATCTAACACACCTGCTTATAGATTTCTGGTGATCATGAAGACACTAGCTGCGTCCCAAATGGCACACTATGCACTCATGCACTATGTACTTATGCACTTACACACTCAACAGGATAGTATATGTATGTAGTGTCATCCCAAATGGCACACTAATGTTTTTTTACTAAGCGGAAATTTAAACCGTTTCCCTGATGACATTTGACATTTGTCGTCAGATCAGTGAAATAAACGACCGAATTATCAAATAATACCTGCCGTGAGTATAACCGCATTAACCATCGGGAGGCGCTATAATCACTCTTGTTGGAGAATTTTGCTTTCACCATCCAAAATAAATAAAGTTATTTAACATGTGCGCCCTATAGCTCCACCCCTTCCGCTACGTGAGCAAACCTGCAGTCGTTGAGTGCGTGAAGTGTCCATCATCACACACTTTATTTTAGCGGCTGAATGAGTGCATCATCCGGGTAATTAAAGTGCACTTATTATTTTAAGAGTTTTCAGTGTGAACACACTACTTACACTATTTATACTACAAAATGGCATAGAATAGTGCATAAGTATGCGATTGAGGACGCAGCTACGGATTAGCATGTCTTTACTGATTAGACAGTAGCGTCTTGGTAGTTTTTACAGTAGTTGAGCAGTAGAGTATCGTTTAACAACTCTAGGACAACTCTTATAATTTATACTCTTGGTACAATAAGGCGCAATACGTGTTTTGCATGATTTGTTGGTATTTTCACACCAGTGCAACCTTAATTTCCCCATTTTCCACATGTGCCACTTTGTGGCCTCATGGGTGTTTCGGTCTAAAAAGGAAGTGTGTCAGGGCACATTGTTGGCGCGTTGCTATTTTGAGGAACTGAAATAGACTGCACCACTGATCAACTGAAAACTAGTCCAAAGCATATCTGTCAACATTGGTATGTGAAAATAAGGGATATGCCCACCATAATGAGGGATTCCCCCGACCCCCTTTAAAAAATCCCCAAATTACTAAATATGCTCATTTGGAGCTGTTTCATTGTAAATAAACAGTTTAATGGTCAGTAATATATTTTATTATTATTATTATTACTTACAAAAGAAAAAATAAATAGTAAACATCAGCAGCAAATAAATTATCAAACAGTTCAGCTTATTAAAAGGAATTGCTATTATAATGAAATAGAATCAAATCTCATTAGCCATTTCTTCACTGCACAACGTCCACATTCTGATGAAAGAGCAACGAATGAATGTTTTATTTAGATTTTTTTGTTTGATTACATTAAATAGCGGAAAGTAAAGAGGCCAAATGGAGGAGGCTCATTCTTTGTTCTCGTGATATGCTCTGTTAAATTGTTTTCTCACCAGTGAAGCGTCGTTTTTTCACCTACAAAGTCCGTCATGTAAATAGCAAACACACCATAAAGCCCGATCATACACCCAGCGCAAGACAGCATTTATAAATAAATGATCAAATTCTAAAGCTCCAACATTAATAAAGATAAATATGTACTGTAGTATATGTATGCTTTATGCAAATGTATTAACTAATGGAACCCTATTTTAAAGTCATAACTAAAAATTGCCAGAATATTAGATTGCATGGTATTAGCTGACCACTGCACTTATATGTATATAAGCAAAAAAATAAATCCAAATATATTGTCTCATACATCTGTCCGACATCTGTCGACCACTGCTTATATGTATAACTTCTGGGTGGTCTTGCGTCAGCTGAGTAACTTCATTTTGGAATGCTTACGACTATTAAGGCTAAATGCAGATAATTGTCATGCCAGTAAATACATTAACATCAACTTATGAAACCATATTGTTTCCCTGTTAAGTGATGAATATAAAAGTTTTAAATATATAGGCAGTGGTAGACTAAATATGGCTGTAGAAAAAACTAATAACAGAAATAAACAGTGTTTGTTGTTTATCAGGGCGACATGATGGCTCAGTGGTCAGTGTTTAATTCAATCCAATTCATGAATTAATTCATTTTCTTTTCGGCTTAGTCCCTTTATTAATCTGGGGTCGCCACAGCGGAATGAACCGCCAACTTATTCAGCACATGTTTTACCCATCGGATGCCCTTTCAGCGGCAACCCATCTCTGGGAAATATCCGCACACACTCATTCACAATCATACACTACGGACAATTTAGCTTTACCCAATTCACCTGTACCGCATGTCTTTGTGCTGGGGGGAACCAGAGCACCCGGAGGAAACCCACACGAACGCGGAGAGAACATGCAAACTCCACACAGAATGCCAACTGATCCAGCCGAGGCTCGAACCAGCGACCTTCTTACTGTGAAGTGACAGCACTACCTACTGCGCCACTGCGTCACTTCAATCCAATTCAATTCATCTTTATTTCTATAGCGCTTTCACAATGTAGATTGTGTCAAAGCAGCTTCACATAGAAGTTTTAGTACATTTAAACTGTGTCAGTCCAGTACACATTAGCTGATGATCAAAAAAGGTTTATATCAAGCCTTGGTTATATTCTCTGTATTGAGCAATAACTTCCAGTTAGGAGTATTGAGCATTAGTTATCAAACATCACAGTTTTTGCTGATGATGGAACTGACGTTATGTCACACACAGCTTGCTCTAAACCTCAAACATTCCTTTAAATGCACAAAAAAAAACTTCATCCCACTGCCTTTTCATAGTTTGAAAGTTGAGCTCAAGGACAGCGGGAAATAATCCCCATCCATCCGCTGGTCTTAAAAGTATTAAAACCAAACCTGGACACCTGGAAACTAAATAAGAGCATTAAAATCATTTGCAGGGCAGGCGCACAGCTGAGGAGGAAATGAGTTTATCCAGATGAGGGCTTTAGTGCTGAGGGGAACCCGGCGGTTGAATCAGCAGAAGGTCAGCCAGTTCCTCCAGCTTCACCAAACCATCCGTGACCCTCTATATTAAAATCAGAGGTCATTGTGTTTGTGTGTGTTTAAGAGACTCACTTCCTGGAGTAAGCTTGAGTGGCATGTAGGGCATGTATGACGGAAATGAGACATCCTTAGACATGTTTTACTTTTCGACTCCCCATAGATGATGTCTCGGTTACCAGAAAAAACACATCCACGAGGTAAGCAGTACTGAGATGAGTCTTGTGATGCGTGCAGCGTGTGATAAGCTGACAGTAATATCCTGTATGACGAATGAGTTTGTCTGCGCTCTCAGTGGAATTCAAGAGTTCTCACATTAATTCCAGGCTAAAGTCCAAAATTAACTTTCTACCTCACCTGCTGGTGGTGGGTGCACTGAGGAAATAAGCCATGTCAGATACATTAAGTCATTTAGATTTTGGTTAATATTTAATTTTATAACACATTTCATACACAATGCTAATTCAAAGTGCAGTCACATTTCATTTTGATGGTCCGTTTGTTGAATTTAAGTTGTTTTGCAACTAATTCTCACTAGATTATAAGTAGACTGCTAGGTTGGGGTTAGGGTTGGAGTTAGGGTTAGAGTTAATGTAAGTTGACTTGTACTTGCAAAGTTTCTTATATTCAGATAATTGTCTGTTGAAGGATCAGCAGATGTTAATCAGACAGTCTACTAATACTCAAATGGAGCCTTTCTGCACATCCTTTTTTTCCACATAGTCTGTGCATGCATCTTCTGCATAGCGGTCCTCAGAGCAGGCTTTACCAACATAAGAGAGCAAAGTGAAGATGCGCTGTCCTTCAACTTGAATTAAAAAAGGATTAGTTTACTGGGAAGTCTGATGTATGGGAGTTTTTTTTTGTAAGCATCATAGATGCAAATATATATAAAAAAAACAAAAAAACAACAACATTTTTTTACTTTTGCATGCTGTGAAGTATGAGAAGGAGATAATAGACTGATTTCAGGCAACCGCCATTTTTAAAAGCGAAATCGAGACTGCAGTGGGAAGAAACCCGGAAGTATCGTTGGGAGTTACATAGGAATGTTGTGTAACTCGCTATATATCTTATCAGTGTTGAAAAAGTGACACAAATTTATAATTTCACCACCTTCGGAGTGACCCGAAGGTCCGATCTGAATAAATGGTGAAAATAAAAAGGGATATCAGAGCTCATTTTCAGCTAAGTTAAGGAAAATGGGACTAGTTAGCTAACGTTTTCTTTCCCAAACACTCATTTTAGATGCCATTTATCAAACTCAAGTTAATGAACAGATTCTTTCACTATATTAGACTCGTCACGATACTGAATTAAAAGAAAAAACGTCAATTTCCCGCTAACATTTAAGGCACTGTTGATGGCATTCTTAAAACAGTGCTGACTTGTCATTGTGTTCACATGCTCAACAGAAACGATTGTGATTGGCCGAGTAGGTCATCAGTTCACCCTCCGCTGTTTACTGAGTGCAAACACAGATTTTGGAGAGATTTTGGAAACCAGATGTAAATTTAGCGGTAATGGTCAGGTAGAAAATGATTCTAAGTGGGCAACGCGTGAACAAATGCTGAGTATACAGTGGTCGAGTGCGGAATAAAACATTAAAGGAGTGGGTGGGAGCAGGACTAAAAAATGTGTCCTGCGCAGACCTTTACTGCGCGATTCAAGTCTGGCAAAAATAAAAAAAAATGGTTCCAGAAAGCAAGTAAAACAAAAGGCAAAAAATAAAAAAAACAAGTGAATAACAGGGTGGGAACGTGTTTAGATCTGATAACTTGGTGAAAATCAGGCGGGCGCAAGGGCTTTTTTTCCTGTATTACTTTTGAAAACACTGTCTGTTGGGTTTAGGGAAGGGGAGTAATCGGGTCTATACGTGCTATTAAAACACAAATGGTTGGGTGTAGGGAAGGGGGTGGGTGGAGGAATTGATTGGTCAGTCAGTCAGTCAGTCGACAGCAGCCTCTGGTGGATTTATATGAGAAAAGCAGGCGCGAATGGCACACAATTTTGAGGTCTGAAAAAGCATACCTTGCGGCCTCTGGTGGATTAGCAAAAACAAAACTGCAAAAAAACGTAGCTTGTGGGGCATATTTCATAATCTCCTGAAATGTATATAGAGGTACGTATCAATAATGAGCTGGCTGGGTATCATACCTGCCAACACTCCTGTTTTTTCCCGGGAGTCTCCTGTATTTCAGACCCATCTCCTGCCCCTCCCCCGTATTGTTGTTTCCCGGAAAACTCATGGAATTCCACCATTTCACCATCACCCCCCCGGCTGCTCAGCTTTTTGGTACAGTCACCTTGTGCGCCGAACCCAACACGCAACCATCTTCATACCCGCTTTACACCCCCGAATCTCCTGGATTTTATGATCCGAACGTTGGATACATCAGCCAACTCGACCACAAACATTATTAAACTTTGCATAGCTAAATAAAATTTAGATATTAATTAAATGATTAACTTATTAAATTAAGTTAACGTAACAGTAAAGCATTTGATGTCATTATATAATGATGTACAGTGTGGTGGAAACAACAAGGTTCCATTGCAGCTGTCGTGATAACCAACAATGCACAGAGGCAGATTTTTGACCTAACTGGCTTTTTTATTTTATTTTCTCACATTTATCACATACTTTTAACACTTCTAACCCTCTTTTCTTAAAAGGTGAACAGCTCTAATGCTTGTCAGTGTTGTGTGAATTGTTGACTAAGCATCAGTAGCTCCTACAACATCATCATTGTCAGCACAAAGCTATAATACAGCAGTTTAAAACAGGCAATTTGGTCATTTATGCTGCAAAGATTTGTAGCTTCCTCTTTTGCTCTTATCTTTCAGCTGTATCGAGAGCAGCATGTGCTACGACAGCGATGAGACAAATACCCGCAGCATCTCCAGCTTGTCCAACCGCTCGTCTCCTCTTTCCTGGCGCCAGGGCCAGTCCAGCCCTCGTCTGCAGGCTGGCGACGCCCCATCCTCCGGGGTTCCTGCCCACTCACTGCCCATCCGAGCCTCTGCGCAGATCGGTCACCTGCAGCGCATTCAGCTCATCGAGAGCCTGGACACCAATGATGATGACCTGACACAACTTAAATCAGCATACCTCAGTGACGGCAACCTGAAGGGCAAGAGCCAGGCTGAGGATGACGAAGATGAGGAGGATGTTGATGTAGAAGTCGATGATGATGATGATGACCTCGCCAATGGGTGAGTGTTGCTGCTGCCTTTTTTGCTTGTTCGGCCTGCTATTATTATAATTGTGTGTATGTGTGTGTGTGTGTGTGTGTGTATACATACGTATTTGTTTAATTAAATTTTCTTTGGCTTATTCCCTGGCTTATCAGTGGTTGAACAGTGGAATAAATTGCCCATACATACATACAGTATATTCATTTAAATTATTTTATTTAATGCATTAATGTTCACATATTTGGGACCACAGTGTGTTTTTAAGTCAGTGATTATTTGAGGTAGCATGAATGTTAATTTGATCAAAAGTGTCAACAAAGAAGTTTATGTTGAATACAAAAATATGTTATTTTCCATGTTCTGTTCATCAACTAATCCTGGAAAAAGTGCATGCATATATATATATATATATATATATATATATATATATATATATATATATATATATATATATATATATATATATAAATTATTTATATTATTTTAAATTTTTTTATATATACTTTTTAATTATTTTATTGTTTTTTGTTTACAGAGCAGATGTGCATTTATTTATTTATTTATTAGTTAGTTAGTTAGTATAATAATTGGGTACATATCTTAACTTGATCCAAAACCCCTGGATTGGAAATTTATTGGTCAAACACCCGAAGAAATTTAACCAGCATTTCAAATGCAGAATGAGCTGTCCTAAAAAGAAAGCGTCTTTTGCAAGGTTATAATAGTTTTGGATTTTTCATTAGTTTTAATTGTTATATCGTTTTGACTTTTTGTTTTCAAATTCAGTTAGTTTTAGTTAGTTTTTAGAGGCAGACTTACTAGTTTTTATTAACATGTTTCCGCCTCAGGTTAACTAATAAAAATAAAAAAACACAGTTGTTGCTTTTATCTCATAATTCTGACATTTTTTTCTCACAATTCAACTTTAAAATCTTACAATTTCCAATTGCCGCCTCATAATTTTGCCAAAATTGAGTTTGTATCTTGCAATTGCAATTGCAAAAATAAAAAAGCAATTACTGCTCTGCACAAAATATCTGTAAATTAACAGTTTTTCTGTATTTTGTGATTGATGTTTTTATTTTTACCTATTTATTTTTAGCTTTTGAATAGCATTACGGGCCCTTGATCTTTCTTCCAACAAATTTTAACCTTGAAAAATGTGGGAAAAAGACATTTTTCAGACATTTTTTAAGAATTTAAAGCAATATATTGTCTTAGTTGGTGTTTTCTATCATTCTAACCCGAGGAGTGACAAAGACAACAGAGTTCGCATCCACATGCAGGTTTATTAAAGATGTCAGGCAAGCAATGGTCAACACGGGTGCTAACAGATCTATGAAGGCAATCCAGAAACGTGGTCAGAGTAACAGACGAGAGGTCGGAAGGCAGGCGGCAGACATGGATAAAAAGACAAACTAGGCGAGGGTCAAAACACGGAAAAACAAGACAGGGTAAACGTGTTGCAATGCCACTTAGAGTGAACAACAGTGCATCTATGAAGTTGTAGTCCAGAATCTAGAAGTGGCGGTTTTGTAGTGCGTAGTTGATTGTGCATGTATTCCAGCGATCCGTGGAGGTTAGGTCGCTGGTGAACGTGACAATTATGCTACAATATCCCTGTAATAATCTTGCCAGTCTGTTATTTTACAGACTTCTGTATATATTGATGTACACCTAAATGTGTAATTTCACAGTGTGTATTACAAATATTAATTATTATTTATCACATCTAGAAACATACCATGATATATGTTTGCCACATGAATGTCTTTTATGTGTAAGAGCTTTTAATCTCCAGTGAGTCAAATTACCTAAATGATTCTTGCTCCTGATTCATTGTCAGCCTGAGGCCCCCTAAAGAGCAATCATGTCACCATCAGCTGAGGGTCTCATTTCGGAGCCATATGTGGCATCTTCAGTCCCCCCATCAGTGTCGGTGTCCCCCGAGGGGCCTGTTTTCAGTGTCACAACACCTGATGTTTCCGAATTCAGCTTTCCTTCTGCTCGCTGCAGCTGTGAATAAAGGACAGCTCATTGTTTCAATAGTGTTGAATGCATGCGCATGTGTGTGTGTGTTTATGTGAGAACACAAAACTAGGAAATGACTGAGGAAACGAGTTGTGTTTGCTTAAGCCGTCAGCTGAGCTTTTATCTTGCCCTCTCTTAACCCGCGCTGTTGGTTTAGTTTGATGGGCAACATTGCCAACATTGAGATGTGAGAAAGTTCAGCATCCAGCAGCTCACGTCTGAAAGTATACTTCACCTTGAGTTTGACACCACTTCACAACAATTTATATCTAACTTCTGCAGATGACAGAAATAGTGAAAGACTTTCCACTTTTAAACTTTTGTGACAGAACAATAAAACATTTATATATATATATATATATATATATATATATATATATATATATATATATATATATATATATATATATATATATATATATATAAATTATAATAATAATGATAAATAGCATGACAAAAATAACAGCAATGATATTAAATAAAAAGGAGTAAATAAAATAATAATAGTAAAAAATAATAATAAAAATAAATAAATAAATAAATAAATAAATAAATAAATGATAAAAATAGGAGAAAAGGGGGGGTGGAGGAGGTGATGTCAATATATCAGTCATTTATGTTCTTTTCAAAAAAAAAAAAAACACTTATACATTGAGTGTGTTCTGCTTGGATGAATTTAAAAAACATGTCTGTAGTGGATGTGGTTTCTTCAGATTAAATGTAGCGTGAAAAAATGATTAACAGTGTTTCGTTACTTTTCAAGAGTTCACACTCAGCTGATGATTTATAAAAGCTTGTTTGGCATGCTGTCCCGGGAGAGAGCCCCGAGCTCAAGGGATCCTCGAGCCTGGGGCTTCCTTCCGTTGGCAGAGTGAGAGGGGAGCCTGAGCTTGGTGGATCTCAGAACTCCCCGACTGCGGTAGCTAAGGGAACAGAGGGGTTAGAACAATGCTTGATTGCTATACGTATTAAATGTCTTTGGATGGTGGGAGGAAACCGGAGAACCCGAGGAAAACTTACGCGGACACGGGGAGAACATACAAACTCCTCACAGAAACACCCACCGGCCCTAAGGGACCAAGGCTGGCAGTGTTGTTGCTGTGGGGCTCGCAGTGCTAACCACTGGGCCGCCGTGCCGCCTGATCAGTGGTAAAGGAGGAGAATAGGGGAGGAGGGGGGTTTCTTCCAAACGAAGATAAAATGAGCTGAAAACTGTGGTTATTTATAGGAGCTTAGGGCTCATGTGATTGGAAGATAGTGATTAGCAAATACGGGACCGGCCGTGATAAATCATAAACACATGATCCTCTCGAAATTAGTTCATGAATAAACTTCACAAAGTGAGTTCATCTGTTATACTTGAAACTGTTAAGTTGACTTAACAGAATATTCATAATACTGCAAATAGTTCATTTATTTCATAGTTTTAAGGCAATTTAAAATGATCTCTTTTTGTGGTGTATTTTATTTGAAGGATTAGGGGGGATTTTATCTGTGGTTCTGGGCTGATTTGCTGGTTAATCTTCATTTTGACGATATTTCTTAACATCCCAAGTACACTGAAAAAAAAAGTATTATATATGTAGAATTTAAACAAACAAATACAAGTACAATACAATACAAAGCGAACATCTGCAAACTCTGCGATAATGAAACGTTCACCAAAAAAAATAAATAAACAATATTCTACTTAAAAATAATATTCATCATCATCATCATCATTAATATTATTAATATTATTATTAAAGTAAGATTTAAAACATTTCCTAATAAATAATAAATACTAAATTTCATTTTATAATAAATAGCCTCATTATTTATTTATTTATAAGATTTATATGATATTAGAATAGTGTTAGGTTTTGTAAGTGATTTTATGTTTTAGAAGAGAATACGTAATGTTCAACTTCTCAATAATTTTAGTAAAGCAAACACAGGCCCTATATGTGCCATTTACATTTATTTCACTTAATATGGAAAGAAAGTGCATGTTTTTACCAAATCTAATATTGGATTTTATTTTAAATGCGTGTGCTTGTAAAACAATATAATTTGCATAAAGAAATGATAAGGTTCTTCTCTAAAGAAGTAGTTACTCCACCCTTTTGAGAGCATCATTATGGACGTTTTACGCTATAACTAATGTGGTTCAAGCGATGGATCTGCGACGGAGAAACTACGGGTTTTGGGAAACACTCGTCACTACATCGTTCTTTTTCCAAACGATGCATCGTACTATGATCGTTCAGCCGCAAGTTACGTCGTTGTTTGGTAAACGCACCCCAGATTGTGTTTATCTAAAAGAAGAAAGTTGAGGCTTGATTGTGAGTAAATGATGGTGATTTTGATTTTTTTGTGAGCTGTTTCTTTAAGAACATCCTCAGTTGACATTATAACTGTTATACAACACACTCAGGTCATTCAGAGTCTGTGCGATTAAGAATTGAAAAGTGAAATCATTATGTGTTTTAAGCATATCTTCCAAGCTAATAACCAAAAACACTATCTCTTGAAAAGCTTGTGGATGCACAGGACCAAAGCTCAGTTTTACGCTAACACAATAAATCCCTGTTGGTTTGAAAATGTAGTTAAAATCAATACTGAGAAGAAAATGTCCTGTTCTGTAAAGTGTCTCTCCCTGCCATGCTGAACTGAGTTTCATTTGATATATCATAAGGTTGATTCTATAATTGTGATTTGTTTTTATGCATTGATCTTCTCTGTTTTGTCAGTGCCAGACGTTAGGCAGACAATCTTATTTTATTCCCTGCCTGGTTTGACCTCTTCTTGCTTGACTAGTTTTGGTTGACCAGCTGATTAGTGTTTATTTGTACGCCGCTGTCCGTCTGGGAGACGTGCTGAGATCTGACTCAAGTTGCCAAGGTGACCGAGTGTGCAGACGGGTCATGAATGTTATCAGTTCATTAGAACACATACAGAGGATGAACACTTTCACAACAACATCCTGCCATCATTTAAACACATTTATCATTAGAAAAAAATAAGAGTATGTTAAAGTTGTAAAGTAAAAAAAAAAAAAAACATGGCCTACTGTCATTTATTAAAACAAAAAATAAACTGGCCAAAAAAATTATAATTTAAACATAATAATAATAATAATAATAATAATAATAATAATAATAATAATAATAATAATAATAATAATTATTATTATTATTATTATTATTATTATTATTATTATTATTAATAATAATAATAATAATAATAATAATAATTATTATTATTATTATTATAATGATAATGATAATAATAATAATAATAATAATAATAATGATCATAATTATAATAATAATAATAATAATAATAATTATTATTATTATTATTATTATTATTATTATTATTATTATTATTATTGTTATTGGTATTATTATTATTATTATTATTATTATTATTATTATTATTATTATTATTATTATTATTATTATTATTATTATTACGATAATCATAAAATAATAATGAATTCTTCAGAATTTATTTAGCCTCTTTGGTAAAAAAAAAAAAGTATAAAAAACGATATCAACAATAGCCAAAATATATTCAAATTAATTTAATATGGTCCGCTTCTGGTGCTTCACACTTTTTTATTGCTCATTTTTATTTCAGAAATAAGGTTCAAGATTTAGAATAAAAGTTACCTGTAAAATATTTTCTCTGTTTAAAAACAATACATTAGTGAAAGAAGACTTCTCTTACATCAGATTATAGTCCCACTGAAGCAAAAGACGACAGAGGATTCCGTTTGGTCTTTTTCAAAGGTTTATTTTTATTATTTATGATGGCATAGCAGTCAAAATAGGACAAATGAGCTCATGTATGGGACAAATTTTGGACCTTTGTCAATGATGGGTGGGTCTTCCGAACCACCTGAAGCCCCCTGGCTACAGGCCTGAAAAGTTAGAACATGTTTTATGCTTATAGTAAACATGTTGTAATAGAATTTTAGCTGTAAATGTGCACCTACAGGTGTTTCAGGCGCAGGGCAGATTTTCTCCAGGTCATCATGTATCTTATTTATATTAATTGTCTAAAAAATGATTAGATCTGTCCAGTTTTATCTCGATCAGATTTACATCCGAGTATATATTATATGTGAAGTGACCAAACAGCCTCAAAAACACAGACGTGACAGGATTAGCGCCTTTTGCTGTGAAGTGACATCTGACGGCTGAGGACTCCGCTTGCCATTAAAGCCTTCGTCGGACAGTTATTTAAAAAAAACAATAATGCCAAAAATAGGTAAAGGGAGGTCATGTACTGGAAAAGTCAATAAATATACAGGACATCCTGACTTATGTCAGTTAGCTTAGAACCACATGGATAGGGACAGGTTTATATCTGTTAGGATGTAAGTAACTTTAGCCTTACCCTGTTTGGCAGTTTTTACAAGATGTGCAGAACCTGAAACTACGAATACTGGAAGCCTTTGCTGGCATTTCTCCTGCGGTGTTGCTATCAGTGTGTGAAGAGTGGGAGAAAAGGGTTTGGTTTGACAATACAAAAACAATGGGCAGCACATTGAACACATTTTATAAGTGGTCAGAAACTTGTAAATAACTCATGAAAGAATAAAGTTACGTTAAAACCACCATTGTTTTTTCTGTGTGAAATTCCCAATAAATTTGATGTGTCAAATGACCCTCTTCCTATTAAAAAAACAAAAGTTGGATCCAAGATGGCCGACTACAAAATGGCCACCACGGTCACCACCCATCTTGAAAAGTTTGCCCTCTCAAATATACTAATGTGCCACAAACAGGACGCTAGTATCACAAACTATTCCCGTTTTAATAAGGTGTACCCACCCTGTATATACAAGTTCATAGCAGTGCAGCAGATGTAGAGCTAGTGTAGGAGCTCAGTTATCTAAAGCCCGTCTGATTTCATCTCCTCCCAGGTGTGTTTGTGTTGCCATGGAAACGGAGTGTGTCTGAATACCTCCGTCTCGTATAATCTCTCTTTGGTCGTCTTCTGTCTGCTCAGCATTTTACTGCAGTAGAGGATTAAACCCTGCTCAGAGCTGACAGGGGTGCTGCGTGGTTGTTAAAGACACATTATGTCCGAGATTTCATTAAAATACCCCAAAACCAGTAGAACAGTGTTATATAAGTTGCTGACTTATGTACTTGCACTATCCCAAATGTTTGGAAGACTATTCAAATGCTGAGAAATTTTAACTAGTGAGACCGAGTGTGTGTGATCCTTGATTTCTGGTGTGCTTTATAGAAACAGGGCAACACCGAAGATGCTTTAATATGTTGTGTGTTTTATTCAACGCAATCTCACGGCAGTTCGTAACTTTTTGATTTAGTGGCTAATTCGTATGAATTTGTACGTTCTAAGTACGATTTGCTCATCCCCTAATGACGGTTGGGTTTAGGGGTGGGGTTAGGTGCCACACCTCCTTTTTAAAATCGTACAATTTCGTACGACTCAACTCATACGAATTCGCACGAATTAGCCACTAAACTGGCAAAACGTAAAATACTTACGTTTTGTCTTGAGAACAGGCTGGTTTTATTAGACCGAACACACACCTTTATGTAATAAGCATGGGATGTTTTTATTCATTCATTTTCCTTTGGCTTAGGGTGCTTTCACACCTGAGAATCGATTCAACTGTTCCGAAACAGAGATTACAATTGTTACATTGTTGCTCTTTGCTCTTGGAGCGGTTCGCTTTCACACTGCAAAGTTTCTAATCGGACCAAAAGAGCTAAAACAAGTCACGTGCGAGGAAACTCACCTCACATTGGTCAGAGTGTCAGGGTTTATTTTGCAGCGTCCCGCTAAGCTGTCAGGAGAGGTGGTGGTTTGGTGGTGATTGACAGGGTGCGTGCGCGTGACATGTCTGAGGAGAGACGCGGTGGGGAGGGGTGAGGGTGCGCGACGTAGCCTATTTGAGGACCGGGAGGGAGACGCAAGATTACCGGGAGATCACTCGTTTGCAGGCATCCGGAGACTCGCGAAACTTCCCGCCCTACTCATAATTCTCTCTTCATATAGCCGTAAGCCTATTACATATCCATAAAACACTGTGATATAACCGCTTTCTCACTGCAATCGAACCGCTCCAGGGTTCGTTTCAATCGAGCCGAGACCACCTCATTCAAGCGATCTCGGAGCGATTACTTTGACAGAGCGCGATTGCCCTGTTCACATATGCCAATCGAACCGCACTAACTGGGCTAACGAGATACGTTCCGAAACAAAAGTGTAGGTGTGAAAGCACCCTTAGCCCCTTCATTCATTAGGGATCGACACAGCTGAATGAACCGCCAACATATCCAGCATATGTTTTACAGAGCAGATGCCCCTCCAGCTGCAACCCAGTACTGGGGAACACCCATACACTCGCATTCACATAAGTAGACTACAGCCAATTTAGTGTATTTATTTTACCTATACCGCATGTCTGGACTGTGGGGGAAACCGGAGCACCTAGGGGAAACCCACATGAACGCGAGGAGAACATGCAAACTCTACACAGAAATGCCAACTGACCCAGCTATAATACTATATATTATATTTACAGTATGGATGTTGAGTCTGGTCATTTTAAATCGAATATAACTGTATCTTAATACTTTTTAGACACTACCATGATGATTTTTAAAATTTCCTTAGGAATATTATAGAAATAGGAAATGCATATCCTTTTACATATGAATAAAACATTATTATAATATGCATTATCATCTATTATTCATTTCTGAAAGGGCATTAAAATATTCCTCCTGATAAACCTTATATTACTTTATGGCTAACTTCTCTTTTCATTTATTTATTTTTTTTCATGAGGAAGTAACTGAAATTACCCAGGTGTTGTTTTGATTCACTGATTAAACGCTGTACAGTTTTCAAGTTACACATTTTACTCAGAATTACAGGTAATTGAAACAAGGGCCCTTGATATGTTTGTCACAACAATGGCTGCTCCCACTTACAACCACTGACCTAAATACACACACACACTCCCACACGAGCTGTCTTTGTCTACTTCAAAACCAGCACACGGCTCTGACAGTGGCATTGAGGGTCTGTGTTGCTATAGCAACAGGCAAGAGCTGCACACGGTGGCGCCAGAATCCCCTGGCCCGCTTCAGTGGGCACGGCCATATATGAGGGACCCCCTGCTGAATATCTGAAACGCGTAACCCAACACACTTCACACAAATCATGGGCCGCCCGCGTCGATGCAGAAACGGAGTCAGCTTTTACAGGAATAAAAAAAACTCCATTTCCTCCATAGGGAAACTGATTTTTAAATATACCATATTAAAGACAGGGCTCTACTGTGAGCTATTAAGTTGTTAACTGATACTTTAATACTTCTGTTGAACACAAAAGCAGCATCATTTAAAGGTATTTAATATGTGGTGAAAACTTTATTTCCTGTAATGAAGTTTTCTTTAGAATGACAAGCAAATTTGGCTCTTTAGGTCAGTTTGATTCAAAAGCAATGACTTAAAAAGAAGTTAATACTGAGTGTGTTACATTTTAAACACAATTTTTGTCCTGCCAATGAAAATACTTTCAAATAAAGTAGAACTTTTTTTTGCATCTTATGTTTCGTTTTGGAGAAATCTGTTTCTGAATGAATAACTATAACAATCGATTTAATAAATAACTCAAACGTACATGGATTTGTCACCACGTTTTTACTTAAAATATATTTATATATATATATATATATATATATATATATATATATATATATATATATATATATATATATATATATATATATATATATAAATATAATTTTGTGTATGCGCTAGTGATATATCTCTAAAAACCAAGAGCGTTCAGCTACCTTTTGGTACCCTTTTTATTGTGCTAAAAAGTGGTACAGTACATTATGGCACGGTTCGCTTTTTGGTACCTTTTGACAGTGGAAAACAGTCGACAGTGGAAACTGCGTACTGAACTGAACCATACCATACCACTCAGTGGAAATGGGTCATAAGTCGTTCACATCATCAGCTGTT
The DNA here is from genome assembly GCF_052040795.2 of Danio rerio. Taxonomy (NCBI): domain Eukaryota; kingdom Metazoa; phylum Chordata; class Actinopteri; order Cypriniformes; family Danionidae; genus Danio; species Danio rerio. Next base: position 6,042,537 of record NC_141043.1, read on the forward strand.
AAATTCAAATATGTTTCGGCCTAATGACTCGCACTGAATCAGGGAAAAGCACATACAATTCCTCAGTGTTTTCATTCAAATAATGTGTATTTTAGGGTCCAGACATTTAAATATATAAGTGTAGCAAAACATATCAGCAATGATTTGTAAAATACACTAAAATACACCCTGGTGTCTGTACAGACTGCAGTGATAATTATTGTTAGATAGGGATGTAACGGTATCAGAATTTCACGGTACGGTAATACCTCGGTATGAATGTCACGGTACGGTATTTATTGAATCATTTACAGGAAAAAACAAAACTTATGAAAATACTCCAAAAAAGTGCCAAAAGTGTCAATGACATACAAATTAGCCATCTATCTGTAAGCTTTGAAACAGGAACTTCAATTTTAATAACAAAAAAATATTAAACCATGTAAAAAAATAAAGTTTCAATTTAGTATTGTTGAAAACTCATCACATTCAACATTTAATCACTCACTCACTTAGATAGAGATGGGTTTTAAGGAAAATTATCATATAAATATAATCTGGTAAAAGCTGGTATCTCTGGGTATTTACAATGTCCCCTGCAACAGAAAAAAACCCTCTCATTTGGGACTGAGGTTTCTGGGACAAGAGAGATATGACTTGGCCCAGGTTGACAGCAGTGGGTAACGTTGTGCATTGTCTTTCCCCCACTTGAGAGGACAAACCATGAGTGAGATAGAGGTCTCATGTCTGCATCAATCTGAACAGTGTGCTGACAACACCACTATTCAGTACGCGCGCGACATCACAGCTGATAAAAACTCGCGCGACAACACCGCTATTCAGTATGCGCGCGGCGACAACACCCGCTTTAGAGTTTTCCAGCTCTTTTTCATCCCCGCTTCTAGCAGCACACTCCATTTCCGCATTACTGGATCTGTAGCGACAACAGACCGCAAGGGATGATGGTCAAGCATGGGCTGATGGGAATTGTAGTTTTCGCTACCTCCCGTTCGCTTCATTCGCCTGAGCAAATTTTCTCAGAAGACCTATAGTTTTACCGAGTCATGCGACTACGGTAATATCGAAAAAAATTAATATTGCGGTATGACGGTATTTACAATACCGTTACATCCCTATTGTTAGATATAATCAGATGATATGTGTTCACGTAAGATAAACACTGTTTACACTATTAAAGTGTTTGGTTATTTTTTTTCCAGTAACCAGATATTCATGTTCATGTATTTCAGGGGACTTTGATAGATTAACATGTTGTAAATCCAGCAGCTGTAATCTCTCCACTGCAATGCAGGCAAACATTGCTCCATTCATCACCCATCATAGATCAAATAATATGATCAATATTAAGCTACTTAAATTACGAAATACATGTGCTTACACAATTAGACTATGAGATATTTCACAATATGCTTAGTTTGTCAATCCTCACAGAAAATGGAAACAAGAAACAAAAAGGATGTATATATAAACCAACAGGGCTGCAGTGGCACATGATTTACTGGATACGTTGCCGTAGAATCTTTGAAGCAATGCATTTTAAATAACAATCATATTAAAAAAAACACTCACACAGGGAATTCAACAGGAATATACAGCATATAACTTACATGTAAAGGTGTTCAAATAGATTCATTCAGAAGCTTATAGTAAATCTCCTCATAGCTGGTTGGTTTTATTTACGGCCTACTGTGTTTTCACAAAGGCGTATTTAAAAACCCTGCAGGAAAAACGAAATGATAAAATACATCCGGACCAAATGCTAATAAAAAAGTTAGCGGACACTAATTCACTCTGCATTTTGTTATTATCCATCTGAACAGGCCGTGTTTTGTGAAGTATATCCTACACATGAAATGGAAATGAAGCGAACACATGGAATTCAAGAATTTGTCATCTTTATGTCCCCCAAATGTCAGGATACCGGGGTTAGTTTAGCTTGAACTCTTGGGTCTTTATTTGAGAGGGCCGTTTATGTGAGCAGTTCTTTGTTATGGACACATACTGGAGGCAGTGTCGAGGTTTATGGGTACTAGAGTTATGACCCCTGTCCAGAGTGAGGGGAACACTGTCGTTCCAGGCCACTGTGAGACCATTGAGCACCATGTAACAGAAACCTAATATAAACAACATCATATAAGATCACAAATCTCTCCATGAGCTGCCTTCTGGAAGGCTCATAATAGTGTTGAATTAGTGAAGCACTTGCAAATTTGACAATTAGTCTGATGTTAGCATGTTGCTAAGCTAACAGCACTCCTTAAAGACACCATAAAACTAAAGTTTGGGTAGTTTTTTCTTCCATATTGTGTACTGCTTCACGAACAAGAAAAAATGTAGGGCAGGGCTTTTTTTTTTTTTTGAAGAAATTGATTGTGGTTTAACTTTACTCTTGGTGAACTTTGCATTGACAGGCTAATTAGCATTTATGCTAGAAAAATATCAGATGTACAGTAACAAGAATCCAGTATAAACAGCTTCTTATAAGGTAGCAAATCTTTTAGTTAGCCGCCTTTGAAAGGGTTCATAATAGTGTCCATCTTGAAATATGTGAATCAGTGAAACATTTTTAAATTTGGCCTTCAGTTTTGAGTTGGCATGTTGCTAAGCTAACAATAATCCTTAAAGACACAGTGAAACTGAAGTTGAAATTGTCTTTTCTTCCATGTTATGATGTCTACAGCTTCAAGGACAAAATGAAGGATGAAGCTTGTTTATGACAAATTGATTGGTTGACTGGAAATTTATGTATCAACAGGTTGATCCTTTGTTTATGCTAGTAAACATTATCAGAGAGCCGATGTAATAGGAACCCAATATAAACAACTTCATATAAGGTCACAAATTTCTCAGTGAGCCACCTTCTGAAATGGTCATAATAGTGTTCATCTTGTAATATGCAAATCAATGGAACATTTGTGAATTTCCCTGCTGAAAAAAAAACAGCTTAAACCAGCTTAGGCTGGTTAGCTGGTTTTAGCTGGTTGACCAGCTTGGTTTTAAAGGGGTTTTGGTCATTTCCAGGCTGGTTTTCAGCTATTTCCAGCCTGGTGCTAGCTGGTCAGGCTGGGAGATGACCAGCTAAAACCAGCTTGACCAGCCTAACCAGGCTGGGAGCCCAGCCAAAACCAGCTATGTCCAGCTTAAACCAGGCTGGTCAAGCTGGTTTTAGGTGTTCATTTTCCAGCCTCACCAGCTAAGACCAGGCTGGAAATGGCCACAACCCCTTTAACCAGCTAAAACCAGCAAGCCAGTCTAGGCTGGTTTAAGCAGGTTTTTTCAGCAGGGTTGTCCTTCAGTTTGGTGTTAGCATGTTGCTAAGGTTAGAATAATCTCTAAAGACACAGTGAAACTGAAGTTTTGCCAGTCTTTTCTTCCATATTGATGTTTACTGCTTCACACACACACACAAAAGTAGGACGAGACTTTTTAATGAGAAATTGATTGGGTGCTTTACTCTTGGTGAATTTATTATATTGAAAGGTTGATGCTAGAAAACATTATCAGAGAACAAATGTAACAAGAACCCAACATAAACAGCTTCATATAAGGTCACAAATCTCTCTGTGAGCTGCCTTCTAAAAGGGTTATAATAGTGTCACTATTTATGTCATTTATGAAAATGTGAATCGGGGAAACACTTTCGAATTTGGCCTTCAGTTCAGAGTTAGCATGTTGCTAAGCTAACAATAATCCTTAAAGACACAGTGAAACTGAAGTTGTGATAGTTTTTTTTTTCTTCCATATTGATGTTTACTACTTCACAAACAAGAAAAAAATGTAGGGCCTTTTTGATGAGAAATTGAGTATCTTGTATTATGAGAATCGGTGACACATTTGTGAAATGAGTGTGATGTTAGCATTGTTGCTAAGCTAACAATAATCCTTAAAGACACAAACTGAAGTTGTAACTGCAGATCTTCCATATGTTTACTGCTTCTCAAACAAACAAACAAAAAATAGGGTGAGACTTGATTGTTTCTTTTATTGAGAAATTGATTGGGTGGTTGTGGTTAACTCTTGGTGAATTATATTAAGCGGTTGATCTTACACTAGTAAACATCATCAGAGAACAGATGTTGTTGTGGAGATTTGTATTTAATTTTATTTACTTGTATTTTATAAAAAAATAAAAACAGTCTATTTTAACCACTTTAACTCTAACCACGATTAAAAAGGCATTTCAACAAGTGGCATTTCAACTAATAACATTTCACCATTAACTGTTAATATGTTTATATTTAGGATGTAGTCTTCGATCTTTTTTGGCTAATGCATTCAGGGATTATACCAACTTTAAAAAATAAATTTAGACATAAAATTATGTATAAGTCAACATAATTATGTTAATTACCTCTTGAAATCTGTTGTTTGAAACAAAACCCTCTCTAGGTAGTGAGCTCACTAGATTTTTAGAGCACAGCCTTTTTTATAGGACTTTCTCTGTGACATTTCGAAAAAGTCGTTGCGCTCACACTGTGACTGAGAGGTCAATGCTAGATGGCCATCAACCCCCTGCGTATTTGGAGGATCTAATTACATTGCAAGTAGAATAATCAAACTGCTGTTTTGTGCATAACTTGACCCAATGGATGTAAATTTTAGGATCTAATAATAAACCATGGAAAATAGTTCATGAATTGAAGTCTCTGTTTGGAAGATATTGACGTGATTCTTGCTGCATACTGTAAAAAACACAGACTCTGTGTGTATAAGTGCAAGGGTGCTTTATTGATATTAAATTCTCAATAATAAAAAAACTAATAATCACAATAATCACAAGTAAACAAATAAATTAAATGTTAAAAAATATATTATAATACAACATTTAATATACATATACATAACAACTGAAAAAAAAAAACTCATGGTAACTTTAGGGACAAATATAAACTTGTTTGGTATATTTGAGACAGAAGAAAAACTAAAAACATTTGTACCTTTATTTCTGAGAGTTTGTGTGCAAAAAGGTGTGCCATAAAGTTTCAAATAACTAGTAAAAATCTCAGAGTTTTGGTCAAATAAAGTTGCTTCTTCATTCAGTGTGACAAAAATATGCATGTAAATATGTGAATTAAACAGGATGTTATAGGGGCCTGCGTGTGTCAATGAAACATTATATCATCCATAGATTTTTTTTCCACAAAAGAAGCAATAATGTAAACACTTCACTACATGCTTCCTGTGTATATAAAAAACACTTATGTACATTTATCTTTAGTTAATATCAGACTAAATATTTCCATAGCGTATAACTTCATGAGTTAAGATCTCTGTTTATAGGCGTGATTCTTGGTGAATGTATAAAGCACTGTCAATGTTTACAGATACTGGTTTTGATACAAAAAAATTGTAAACGTTTTTCATTCATTCATTTTTTTTTTCGGCTTAGTCCCTTTATTAATCCGGGGTCGCCACAGTGAAATAACCGCCTGTAATCATTATTTATCTAAAATCAAACAGAAAGTGCTCAGGGGTAGCTTAAATATTGTGTCAGTGCTCTTTGGGCAAGGCATTCATCAGAATAAACAGCAAAAAGGCAACCGAAAAGTGTGGGAAAAATTAAAAAACATTTTTATTTATGCATAGAGCCTTGAAAAAATATAACTTTTCAATGACAGATTCTTCTAATTTTAATGTGATTTTATGTTTGTAAAATTTATACTTTAATGCAAAAGTTATGAATATTTTTGTGTAATATACAGTTGAAGTCCCCCTTTGAATTTATTTTTCTTTTTTAAATATTTCCCCAATGATGTTTTACAGAGCAAGGAAATTTTTAAAGTATGTCTGATAATATTTCTTTTCTTCCGGAGAAATTCTTATTTGTTTTATTTTGGCTAAAATGAAAGCAGTTATTAATTTTTAAACCCAATTTTGAGGACAAAATTATTAGCCCCTAGCTATTTTTTTTATATTTTTTTTATTGTCTACAGAACAAACCATCGTTATGAAATAACTTGCCTAATTACCCTAACCTGCCTAGTTCACCTAATCATCCTAGTTAAGCCTTTAAATGTCACTTTAAGCTGTAAAGAAGTGTCTTAAAACTATCTAGTAAAATATTATTTACTGTCATCATGGCAAAGATAAAATAAATCAATTATTAGAAATGAGTTATTAAAACTATTATGTTTAGAAATTTGTTGAAACAATCTGCTCTCCGTTAAACAGAAACTGGGGAAAAAATAAACAAGGAAGCTAATAATTCAGGGGGGCTAATACTCAACTGTATGTGTAATAACGTTGCATTGTAATTCATTACAGCAAACATACTGTATTTTATCCATATTTTTACAATATAAACATTAAACTAAACACTCAACAATATCACATTTAGTAAATTTAACTTCAATATCAGATTAAAGTCAATATCAGACAAAATAGTTCCATACTGTATCATTCCCATCCACTTCAGGATCATATAATTGGTTCCTAGAGCAAGAGGAAACTCTTTAAGAGCTTCATTATCCTCCTGACAGCCTTTTGCTAACTACCTGCACAATGTCAATAATACTAAATGATAGATAAGGTGCCACATGCTGATCATAAGAAAGCCTTGAGTGTGGCCTGAAGTAACTCCACCATACCCAGCTAGCAAAATTCATGTGGCTCAAATCCGACCCACACCAGAGACTTACATCCGGCCCACATACCGCATGGAAAGATGGCACTTGGACAGTCTGCTCCTGTTTGCCAGATCTGGGCCACAGTTAAGCCACAGCAATATCACATATCAGCCAGAATTCAACCAAATGAACCAGAACTGACACTATTCTGGGCCGCAGTTTGCTTTTATTCTGGCCCAGATCTGGCCTACACTTCACACTTGCACCTGGACCACATGGTGAATGGAATGATGGCTCTAGGGCGGTCCGCTCCTGTTTGTCAGCTCTGAGCTACAAATAAGCCAAAGCAATACCCTGTATTAGCCAGAATTCAACTAAATGAACCAGAACTGACTCTATTCTAGGCCACAGTTTGCTTATATTCTGGCCCAGATCTGGCCTATTACTTCTAATAATAGATTAAACATTGGTAAACATCATTGAATTATATTATTTCATCAAAGATTTTGCCTCACTTCATTTTGTTTGCTGTAATCAACAAACTTTTTAAGTAAAGTTCTTAAAAGTTAAAGCAGCCCAAAAGAAAATGTATATTAAGAGGTTCAGGGCTATGAGCCCAACTAAAGCAAACACTTTTCTCCATGATGGTGACTTTAGTCTATGTGGCCCACATATGTTTTAAGATAACTGGGCCACATTTGCCATATCTCCTCTGGGCCACTAGGCTAACGGCTGCATTAGCAAGAGTTTACTGTGCCGAATATTTGCCAAAAGTGGCCCACATATGTTTTAAAATATCTGGGCAACATTTATCATATTTTCTCTGGGCCACAGTAGGCTCACAGCCACAATAGCCAGAGCTTACTATATCAAATATTTGCCAAAAGTGGCCGACATATGTCTTAGCATAACTGGGTCGCATTTGCACCTACACGTGTGAGCCACTTTAAGTTTAGACCCAGATTACCCTTAAATGACTATGCCACTAATTTGCTAACAGTGGCCCACATTTGCCCTCATTTGGGTCAAATTGATCATTTTCCACATGGGCCACATTGGGCTCACATTCAGATTACATCTTGCGTTAGTGCCAAATCTTTGCCTTAAATGGCCCAAATATAATATATATGGCCCATATATAATTTGAATCTTTGGCCCCCCTTTGCCATTGTACAGGTGGGCCACTTCAGGCTCACATTCATTCAGTCAGGGCAGAAGGAATACCACCAGTGCCGCATAACTGCCTAAAGTGGCCCACATTCGTATGCTATCTGGGTATTCACCCAAGGCAACGCAATCTCACGGCAATTCGTAACTTTTTGATTTAGTGACTAATTCGTATGAATTTGTACGATCTAATTCGCACGATTTAGTATGATTTGCTCTCACCCAATGACTGTTGGGGTTAGGGGTGGGGTTGGGTGCCACGCCTCCTTTTTAAAATCTTACAATTTTGTACGACTGAACTTATTCAAATTCGTACGAATTAGCCACTTAACTGACAAAACGTAAAATACTTAAGTTTCCCCGTGAGATCAGGCTGCCCAAGCCTTATTTCTTGTCAACACACACAACATTCCTGCTGCTTGTTCAAACTACGAATTTAAAATGAATTGAAACAACCCAATTCTTGTGATTTTAAGATTTTAAAAGACGTTTTTACTAAATCAATTTGTGTTGCAACAACATGAAGGAATTTTGTGGAACCCATCATAGAGAATGGGAATCTACACCATGGCGATTTGCGTTCCAGCTTGTTTTTGGGCACATTCTGGAGATGCAGAGGTTGGAGCCAGATTCAAATGTGTGGGTCTTGAGCTCTAAGTGGGCTGTAGCAATCTCCTGGAGTTGTCATTGATTTAATGCCTTATCCATGAGTCTAAACGGTTGTGATTTATGAATGTCTACACCCTAACCCTAAATCCAACCTTATTAATGTTTACTACAACTACACCATCCCTAAACCCAGCCTACTTGTGGTGTAATTCCTCCCACTTGGAGATATCACTGCTATCAGGGAGGTAAAAATATACAGTCATCCATCATGTCTGAAGTTTTCAGGTGAAATTGAGAGGTTTGGTTGCTGTAATCTTGAGATATCTTATTGCTGTCTCTTTGGCGTTTTCCTCCTCTCTTTCTCTTTCAGATGGATGGATAGATTCTCCTGGGTCATGCTCAGACCTTGGGTTGATCATGTATATTTTACGTCATGTATAATATATACGTTCCGCACCGCTGTTCTTCATTCACTCTGCTGTCTTTGTTTTTGTATTGTCCCAATGCTGGTATATGAGAATAAACAGCATGGTTGAGATAAATCTGATGATTTAAAGACATGGTTCCAGGTTTTGATCAGCTTAAGAGCTTGAATTTGAATTGGAAAACTGAAGTGAAATGACAGGGAATGGAATCGACTGAATTGAAATTTTCAAATCAATCTAATACATGCTTGGGTTAGATAGATTTGTGTGTAAATGTAAATGTCTGCATCATATCACTGTCAGCAGTTTTAGTCCCTCGTATGATGACCTGACTGATTAGATATTAGGTTATGCTAGATTAAAATAATATGTTTTAAGAAAAATAACATAATATGACATATAATATACACTTACCGGCCACTTTATTAGGTACAACTGCTCGTTAACGCAAAATTCTAATCAACCAATCACATGGCAGCAACTCAATGCGTTTAGGCATATAGACATGGTCAAGAAAATCTGCTGCAGTTCAAACCGAGCATCAGAGCGAGGAGGAAAGGTAATTTAAGTGACTTTGAACATGGCATGGTTTTTAGATGAGCTGGTCTGTGTAATTCAGAAACTGCTGATCTACTGGGATTTTCATGCACAACCATCTCTAGGGTTTACAGAGAATGGTCTGAAAAAGAGAAGATATCCAGTGAGCGGCAGGTCTGTGGGCGCAAATGCCTTGTTGAGTCAGACAGAAGTCAGAAGAGAATGGCCAGACTGGTTCGAGCTGATTTTAAAGGCAAAAATAACTCATATAATCACTCGTTACAACCGAGGTATACAGAAGAGCATTTCTGAATGCACAACATGTCCAACCTTGAGGTGGATGGGCTACAGCAGCAGAAGACCACACTCCTATAAGAACAGAAAACTGCAGCTACAGTTTACACAGGCTAGACAATAGAAGATTAAAAACACGTTGTCTGATCTGATGAGTCTCGATTTCTGCTGCGACATTCGGATTGTAGGGTCAGAATTTGGCATCAACAACATGAAAGCATGGATCCATCCTGCCTTGTATCATTGGTTTAGGCTGCTGGTGGGGGTGTTATGGTGTGGGAGATGTTTTCTTGGCACACTTTAGGCCCATTATTACCAATTGAGCATCGTGTCAACGCCACAACCTACCTGAGTATCGTTGCTGAACATTGTCCATCCCTTATGACCATAGTGTAGCAGCAGGATCTCCAGCAGGATAACGCGCCATATCATAAAGAGCAATTCATTTCAGACTGCTTTCTTGAATATGACAATAAGTTCACTGTACTCAAATGGCCTCCACAGCCAGCAGAACTCAATCAAATAGAGCACCTTTGGGATGTGGTGTAACAGGAGATTCGCATCATGGATGTGTGCAGCTGACAAATCTGCACCAACGGTACAATGCTAGAATGCCAATATGGATGCCTGAGGAATATTTACAATTCTTTGTTGAATGTAGAATTAAAGCAGCTCAAAGGGCAAAAAGGGGTCCAACCTGGTACTCGTAAGGTGAACCTAATAAAGTGGCCAGTAAGTGGATATTTTAACAGCAGAAGGCATGACATATAACAATAAATAAAAGATAAAATGTCTAATTAAAAAAAGTCAAAATATGGGTGTAGTTATGTTCTATTTAATCAAATTGGTTTTAAATTAAATTTTCTTTATTTCAACTTGTATGTATTAAAATATAGAAAAGGTAGCCATACTTATAATTGGTCATATGTTTTGCTTATGTTAGTCTCATAATGATAAATTATATATGGGCGAGGCAGTGGCGCAGTAGGTAGTGCTGTCGCCTCACAGCAAGAAGGTCGCTGGTTCGAACCTTGGCTCAGTTGGCGTTTCTGTGTGGAGTTTGCATGTTCTCTCTGCCTTCGCGTGGGTTTCCTCCGGGTGCTCTGGTTTCCCCCACAGTCCAAAGACATGCGGTACAGGTGAATTGGGTAGGCTAAATCGTCCATAGTGTATGAGTTTGTGTGTGGATGTTTCCCAGAGATAGGTTGCGGCTAGAAGGGCATACGCTGTGTAAAGACTTGCTGGATAAGTTGGTGGTTCATTCTGCTGTGGCGACCCCGGATTATTAAAGGGACTAAACCGACCAGAAAATGAATGAATATATATATATATGTATGACTACTTTTTTATAGAGAAAGAGAGAAAGAGAGAGAGGGGGGGGGAGTATAAATATGTGATAGACAAACTATAAGACGTTAACATTTAAAATGACATTAACATGCTTTTTTGCTTCTATATAATTAAACTAGAGTGAATTTAGATAATGGAAAAAGCTGGATGTGTATTGGTCACAGCTTTATTAATCTGTAAATACATATTTAACATTCTGCTCTTTTCTGCTCTTTGAAATTTGCATAATGACAGCTGATATGGTTATCAAACCTAATGAATAATTATGAGGTCATTACATGCAACTGATTACATCAAGTATGGATTAAGAAATATAGCTGTCATGTTATAATAGAACACATTCAGGCTAGTTGAATTAGATTTGCTGCACATATTATATAACATTAAACAAAAACACTTAATGTAACATAATATTGAGGATACTCAGTGACCCCTGATTAATAAGGGACTAAGATGAAGGAAAAGAAACAAATGAATGAATTAAATACTGAATTTCAATATTTAATTCATTCATTTGTTTCTTTTCCTTCATCTTAGTCCCTTATTAATCAGGGGTCACCACAGCGGAATGAACTGCCAACTATTCCATCATATGTTTTACGCAGGGGATGCCCTTCCAGCTGTAAACACCCATACACTCTCACATACACCCTGAAGAAACCCACGCCAGCATGCTAACACAGAAATGTAAACTAGCCCAGCCGGGACTCGACCCAGCAACCTTCTTGCTGTGAGACGACAGTGCTAACCATTGAGCCATTGTGCTGCCCTTCAGTATTTTAACTAGATGCAAATAATAAACCTTTTTGTTTGGACAATTTTTTTTTTGCCATGCAGTGAGATATGATTGGACCAACAAGAATCTCCAAATAAGTGATTAGTTCTGACGGATAAAAGACTTGTCACAGGAAATGTGCTTCAGTCATGTTGTGTATATTTAAAACTTAATCCTCAACCAGCCGCATGTGCTGCTCATTTTTCTGCTGTATTAGATGTCAAGACATAATCCCAAATTTCCCGTTTCTCACTTCCTGCTCCTAAAAGGTCACACGCTCACCGGATAGGCTCAAACGCTTACAGACAGTCAGCCGTAGCTCATGCTGGACGTCCTGTGTGGCAGCTGTCAAAAGGGTTGAAAAGGTGATGGGACAGACGCTCTGAGAGCTGCTGTAATAACCTGAAGCGGTGGTCAATAGTCAGTCAGGGGGTCTCTGATGCGTCAGGAGACCCGCAGAGAAGAGAAGGCTGTGAAAAGCAGAAGATACGGCTGAAATGGAGAGTAAATATGCGTCAGAGACCTCCAGCTAAACTCAAGCCTCTGAATCATCCTCCAAACAGCAGCTCTTCCAGAGACTTAGGCTTTATACACTAGAGGCAGATCAATCATTCCGACTCACCGTGACCGTCTGAATCACTCCACACTGGAGATACTGAGTTAGTGTTAGTCAACACTAAACTTTAGTCATTCATTCAGGTTTTCAGCTTACACAGGTCAAAGTTTAAACATTCCATTTTGATCTCTGCATCTGGGGTCTTTTACCCAGTTAGCTGGATTTGGTTATTGATGATTTGACATGATCTAGGATTATTTAGTTCTTCAAAACTCATCTGAGACTTAGCAACAATTCTGGTAGCTCAAACTTGCTAGGGAGCAGGCTCATTTCAAATAAACAGCATTAGATTGTGTCAGTTTATATATGCCACATAGACTTTATGTACCGAATTCTGATATTTTCTTACAGTATAGTTATATACACTTGAGAAAATAGTAAATATATATTTTACCTATTTATAAAGTTATTATTAAAACTTATGAAATCTGTACTACAAAATAATAGTACAAAGACTGCCACCTGGTGGTTTATAAAAACATTTATTGATATGAACTTTTTAGATAGCTTAAGTACAATCTGTGTGATAGACATGCAAAATATGTGACTTAAAAAAAAGCAATACTACATATGCAGTCAAGAACATGTTTCGACAACTAATATGACGGTGATTTGATGCTTTATAAAAGTTGCAAACGCCTTTACCAGTATTAAAATGCTTTTGTAAACATCCAGTTTTTCTTTACACCGATTAAAAAACCGGCTACTCTAATACTACTCTGACTACTATAGTAAAGAAAATTCACTCTAACTGTAAAACTAAATAAATAGTTAAAAACTCTTGACACGTGAAAGTGTAAAGCCTGCCGCCCACAACAAGTGAATAAACGAGTAAACAGATAAACATACAAATGGGTGGTTGGTTGGTTTCTTGGTTGGTTGGTGGGTTGGTTGGTTTATGGGTTGGTTGGTTGGTTTGGTTGGTTGGTTCATTCTATCAAAGCTAGGAAGTAAGCAAGCAAACAAATGAACACACTCGTGAACAAATGAACAAATGAAAGAACGAATAAATAAATATACATACAAATCTGTGAGACAAACCTCATGGTTAATTGTTTGTTTGTTTGTTTGTTTTTTTGTTTGTTTGTTTGTTTGTTTGGTTTGGGTGGTCGGTTGGTTGGTCGGATGGTTGGTTGGTTGATCGGTTGGTTGGGTTGGTTAATTGCTTGGGTTAATTGGCTGGTTGGTTTGTTCAGTCTTTCAATGCTAGAAAGCAAGCAAGCAAACAAATGAACACACTCATGAACAAATAAACAAATGAATGAACGAGTAAATAGATAAACATACAAATCTGTTTGTGAGACAAATCTCATGGTTTGTTGGTTGGCTCATTCTTTTAAAGCTAGGAAATAAGCAAGAAAACAAATGAGCACAATCGTGAACAAATAAACAAATGAAAGAACAAATAAATAAATAAACATACAAATCTGTTTGTGAGACAAACCTCTTGGTTGTTTGTTTGTTTGGTTGGTTGGTTAGTCGGTTGGTTGGTTTGGTGTGGTTGGTTGCTTGGGTTGATTGCCTGGTTGGTTTGTTCAGTCTTTCAGTGCTAGAAAGCAAGCAAGCTAACAAATGAACACACTCATGAACAAATAAACAAATGAATGAACGAGTAAATAGATAAACATACAGATCTGTTTGTGAGACAAATCTCATGGTTGGTTGGTTGGTTGGTTCATTCTTTCAAAGCTAGGAAGTAAGCAAGCAAACAAATGAACACACTCGTGAACAAATGAACAATAAAATTAACAAACGAAAGAACAATTAAATGAAGAACCAAACCTCTTTGTGAGACAAATCTTCCAGTCTAGTGTTGTCTAGATTATGGACTCAAGTGTATGCTGTATAATACACTGGTATTCTCAATCGAACCATGTTTCTGGAAACTACTCCAGATCAATATTGTTACTGATTTAAAAATGATGCTAAAGAGAAACTGACTGTTTTGAGGAGTGTTGAAGCATGACATGAGTCAGATCTGGGAAAGACAGAGACAAACATAAGCGTGTGGATGAGAGAAACACTGCTGTGTGTACCTGGCATCAGCTACACCATACAGCACATCATCTATGTGTGTCTGTATTGGAGGTGCCAGTGATTAAATGATGATCAATTCATTGTTAATTTAGCCTTTAAATCATCGTATTGATGGTAATTTAAGCATGGACATTATTAACAAAAAATTGAAAACTTTGCTTCTTTGCTTTGAGAAACAAAACACCCTGAGGTGTTGTGTAGTGGTGAGTTCATTATTGACTGCATTATCGAATAGCTTATTATCTGAAAATAAAGTTATCTATAAGGGTCTTTTGATACATGTGACATTCTAAAACTTTATTCTGCAAAATACATTCTGCAATTGATTCATACAGAACTGTTGAGTTTATTTACAGTATTTAAAACTAATATTATAAGTAACTGTAAATAAATTACACACAAATAAAAGTAATCTTATATATTATTGGTAATGTGACTAAACTTTTTCTCTTTTAGGTAAGTTAAGATTATCAAGTTTGTTTCTGTTATGCTTAATGGCAGAATGATGAGAGATCGTTTTTGAGAAATTGTTATAACTTTTCTTGAAAGTCAAGTTTACATACAATGAGATTATTATGCCTCTGAAAAAGCTCAGATGATGGTGTCAAGTTTTTGGAAGTTTCTGATTGGCTAATTGACAGCATTTGAGTTAATTGGAGGCACAACCGTAGAATAGTATTTAAGGAAAACCTCAAACACACTGCTTCCTTGTGTGACAACATGGGAAAACACACAAGCCAGAATCAACAAAAAAAGCCAGATTACAGTTTGCTAAATTATACTCGGAAAAAGAATAATTTTTGGAGACGTGTCCTGTGGTCTGATGGAACTAAGATTGAACTGTTTGGCCATAATGACCAGTGTTACATTTGAAGGACAAAGGGGAAAGCTTACAAGCCTAGGAACACCATCCCAACTGTGAAGTATGGGGGCGGCAGCATCATGTCGTGGGGCTGTTTTGCTGCAGGAGGGACTGGTCCACTTCACAGCATAGATGGCATCATGAAGAAAGAACATTATGTAGAAATACTAAAGCAACATCTCAAGCATCAGCCAGGAAATTAAAACTTGGCCACAAATGAGTCTTCCAAACAGACCATGACCGTAAACATACTCCTAAATTAGTTAAAGTGTGCTTTAAGGATAACAGAGTGAATGTTTTGGAGTGGCTATCACAAAGCCCTGATCTCAACCCTATAGAAAATTTGTGGGCAGAGTTGAAAAAGCTTGTGCGAGCAAGACAGCCAACAAATCTGACTCAGTTATACCAATTCTGTAAGGAGGAATGGGCCAAAATGGGTCAAAACTATTGTGAGAAGCTTGTGGAAGGATCCCCAAAACATTTGACCAAAGTTTTACAGTTTAAAAGCAAAGCTAAAAAAATACCAAGGAAAGGGATCTAAACTTTTGACTGTCTAAAAATTAATAAAAAAATCTAAAAAAAAAAAAACAGTCTCATTATTCTGGTATTTAGCAAATGTAAATGCTTTAAGTATAATCCTAACGGACCTAAAATAGTAAACGTTTAGTATGAATTACCATCAGATACTTAAAAAAAAAGGTTATGTTCCTTTTTTTAGTGTATGTAAACTTCTGGTTTCAATTGGATATAATGTTTTCAGCAAATAGGGAATATAATAAAATTAACGAAATTCACCCAACATTGAAAATAAATAAATAAATAAATAAATAAATAAATAAATAAATAAATAAATAAATAAATAAATAAATAAATAAATAAATAAATCAATCAATCTTGAAAGGACACACTAGTCAGTGTGAACATCTGAGATGATATATATATATATATATATATATATATATATATATATATATATATATATATATATATATATATGTCAAAATAATGCATGTGTTGTGTATTGTGTGTCCATCTCATATGTTCACACTGACTAGTGTATATTACTGATGCATGTGTGGTGTGAGTTCTGCTTTAGGCTTTAAACGCACAAGCAGTGAAGATGATGTTGTTGTTGTTGTTTTAATGCGGAGGCTGTTCAGTCATGTGAAGGAGAGCAGCGTGAAGCCAAACACAAGGATATTCATAGCTCTGCTGGCTGCGAGTCTTTGTCTGTGGGTGTTCAACATCCTCTCATTTTCTCTGAGAGTTGAAGATGAGAAACTGCTCAGCCTGCAGTGCTAAAACACATGAAGACTCTCGGCATTGTGGCTAATAATGAAGTCAGATCCCAGTCAAAGGCTTTGTAAAGGTCAGCCTTTTTTGCTTGTCTCTTGCTCCCTCTATTGTACAACAAATGGAAGTGCAGGAAAGGTATCTGAATTTTGAAATGATAGTGCTGTCAAATTATTTTTTACTGTATGAATATGTTATTTTTGTTTTTTGTACTATGATAAGAAGTTGGACAATGAACTTATGTTATCAATGTTTTGATTATACTTACTAAGTTTCCATCAATGTAAATTTAGCAATCAGAAACTTCTTTTTTAGTGGTACTTAAAGAACTAAATATTTACAGTTGAAGTCAGAATTATTAAACCTCCTGAATTACACCCCCCAGTTTATTTTTTGTCCCAATTTCTGTTTAACAGAGAGATTTTTTCAACACATTTCTAAACAAAATAGTTTTAATAACTCATCTCTAATAACTGATTTATTTTATTTTTGTCATGATGACTGTAAATAATATTTGTCTAGATATTTATCAAGACACTTCTATACAGCTTAAAGTGACATTTAAAGGCTTAACTAGGTTAATTAGGTTAACTAGACAGGTTAGGGTAATTGGGCAAGTCATTGTATAACAATGGTTTGTTAGAAATTAAAAATTTAAATTAAAAACTGCTTTTATTCTAGCCGAAATTATACAAATTAAAATTTCTCCAGAAGAAAAAGTTTTATCAGACATACTGTGAAAATGTTTATGTTTTGTTAAACATCATTTGGGAAAATAAATAAATAAACAAACAAACAAACAAACAAACAAACAAACAAACAAACAAATAAATAAATAAATAAATAAATAAATAAATAAATAAATAAATAAATAAATAAATAAATTTAATAAATAAATTTATATAATTGGATTTCAACCGTTAAGGAGAGTACAAACAAAAATGCTGTTAAAACTTTATTTGTTTGACTCTTTTAAGTTGGGAGAAAGGCCTAGCATTATTTGTATTTATTATTTTATTATATTATTTAGTTTTACTTATTGAGTTTTTGTACTTCTTTATAATTTTATTATGCTTTTCATATATATATATATATATATATATATATATATATATATATATATATATATATATATATATATATATATATATATATATATATATATATATATATATATATATAATTTATTATTTAATTTTTTTTTTGTATACCTCTGTCATTGTTCTGTAAGTGCAAGTTTTGGGTTAATAAAAAAAAAAAAGTGAAAGTGCATTTGGCAAACTTTCCCTCTTTAACTGTAGTTCCTTTTTTTTGTATAAATTTTTTATTTTGTAAAAAAAAATATCATCATCATTCATCTCTGATGACTAATAATTCGTCAAGTTAGAATTATAAGCTTCTACCTGACATTTTTGTCAAAATTGAGTTATTGACATATTCTTATTAAATGACAACTTATTTACATTATGGGATGTTTTTTTTTAAAGGTGTTGTTTTCATTTTAAGACTTTTTAATTTAAAAACAAATGTAAGACACAAACTGTTTGCTATATGGAATGCAAAAACTTTGGCGCTCAATATCTCAAAATCATTCAGAACACAGATAGATTATATTTAAAATAAGAAATACAGTATATAAAATTAATATTTATGATGTCAAAATATTTCCCAGAGATGGGCATCCGCTGCGTAAAAACTTGCTGGATAAGTTGGTGGTTCATTCCACTGTGGCGACCCCGGATCAATAAATGAATAATGTCAAAATATTTGATAATAGAGTTCATTAACTTATTTCATCCATCCATTCAATTATTATTAATATTAATATTTTTTGATTATTAATATTAGTAGTAGTAGTAGTATCAGTTGTAGTAGTAGTATTGTTGTTGTGTAATTACAGTACAATATAATAAAATAATATTATATAAATATGATAAAATAACTTACAACCCATAACTTTTAAAAAGTTAAATTATAAAATGGTGTAATCATAATTATTTATTAATTCATTCTATCAATATTTTTAATCATTGTGTGATTACATTTTACTGTATTTATCAATAATAATAATAATAATAATAATAATAATTATTATTATTATTATTATTATTATTATTATTATTATTATTATTATTGTTATTATTAATGATAATAATAATAATAATAATAATAATAATAATAATAATTATTATTATTATTATTATTATTATTATTATTATTATTATTATTATTATTATTATACAAATAAAAATAGTTCAATATTAATATTTTTACAAATAATCAAATAAATAAATTATACACAATTAAACCTGTCAATAAATAATTTAATTTATTTATTATTATTATTATTTTTTTTGCTTATTTTTTTTATTTGTTTGTTTGTATAATTTTTTATTTTTTTTAAGTCACTTTGACTGTGTGTTGTGGTTCAGAGGTGAACTGAGCTGGAATGATGGCGTAATGCATTGTTGTCACCGTTGATTCAGCCAGTGGTTTAGACCTCACGGCAGGGGGTAATTGCGGTCATTATTAAGAGTCATAGGCTCCTCATATGTATATCTTACAGTCACATAAGATGAGCTCATTTCTACAGCTGGACTCAGTCAATCTTTCCCTGACCATCAGACCTGCACTCACTAATGTAAAGCAGACACACGGGATAGACCTCCACCCTGATCCTGTGTGTGTGTGTGTGTGTGTGTGTGTGTGTGTGTGTGTGTGTGCGTGCGTGTGTGTGTTTTGGGTGTAACCTGCACCTCTCTGACTTCATCTCTCTGACTTAACTGTGTGTTTGTTCATCTGGAGTTTACTATCCAGAATATTAATAACACACAGCATGCAAACACTTCATTATTAATTCATGATGTATAGATGCATGTGAGGCATACTGATTTGTTTTTAATGTGTACAATTAGGGAAAGACACCATAGAATGATCTAATGAAAACTTCATGAGTCCATATTTACTTAGAGTCTACTTCTTACTTAGAGTCTACAATCATACACCTAAAAATTATTCAATCAATAAGCATTTTATAGATTTTGTTTTCAGAAATAAGTCATTTTTTCCATACAACAATAGGCAATAGGATAAGCAAATGCACTTTTATTTATTTATTTAGATTTATATGCCCCGTTGATAAATTATGCTGCTCATTTTAAGGGGGAAAACTATTTGAAAATCTACAATCTGAGGGTTCAAAGAAACACTTTGAAAATCACATTTAAAGTAAAAACATGTAAGTTACCAATACACATTACTAATTAAATTTATTTGATAAATTTACAGCTGAAATTTTACAAACTATGTTCATTGAACACAATATTTACTTAATATTCTAATGAATTTTGCCATAACATTAAAAAATTAATCATTTTGACCTATAAATGTCTGTCTGACTATTGCCAAATATGAACACACACAACAACAGACATGGGGCCTCATGTACGAAGACTTGCATTGAATTAATACTAAAACATTGCGTACAGACAAAGCTGTAAATGTGCGTACGCACTAAAAAATTCAGGTGTATAAAAAACACTGCGTACGCGAAATCCCATGCATATTTTCTTTGAACATCCAAATTAACGTGAAACTGAGTGCACGTGCAAGAGCGCAAAACCACTTCCTGCCTCCTCCCCCTAATGAATATGGTAATGACTCCAGTTTGGCAAAACCAAATGTCAAAGCAATGGCAAAAGCAAGCAAGAAGAGAAACTTCACAGAATGTGAATTGGAGGTGCTCCTATCGGAGAAAAACTGTTATTAATAACAACTGAATTAATAACAAACAAACAAAAAAATGAGTGAGAGATTTTAGCTGATGCGGTTAATGCAGTCTGGACATCGCTCTGTGAGTGAATTAAAAAAAAGAAATGGTCCGATGTAAAGGTGCTGGATAAGAGGTGAACATCGGTGCACCGTCAAAGTGTGGACCGAACAGGCGATGCTGAATTAACACCCTTTGAGGAGAGAGTTGCCTCAATTGTGGGTAACACTTTACTGTCTGGAGTAGTATCCGTGTCTGTGGGAGACACAGATGTATTAGAGGAACACTTTGTTAGGGTGATACTCTTATCAAGGTAGCGCCACCGGCATTTCAGCTGCCCAATCGCCCCGCTCTACAGCTGACCGAGTGTGAGAACGGGCATCCTTGTATCTGCCCTCTTGGTCAGTTTGTGGGGGGTTAACAGCCACATTTTTAATGGATAACCGCGATCTCCTGATATGCAGTTCAATAATTACACTCAATAAAAAAAATAAATAAGTAAAAAAACTTAGCTGGAATAATGTATTCAAATACATCACTTCAGATTCGACTATTAACAATGTCCTCTACAAGGCCAGCACTGCCATTGCCATAGTTAAGGGTTGTATACATTTGCAAATGCTTTTATATGTTCTATATGTTTCTGTGTGGAGTTTGCATGTTCTCCCTGCACTTGCATGGGTTTCCTAAGGGTGCTCCGGTTTCCCCCACAGTCCAAAGACATCCGGTCCAGGTGAATTGGGTAGGCTAAATTGTCCGTAGAGTATGAGTGTGTATGATTGTTTCCCAGAGATGGGTTGCGGCTGGAAGGGCATCCGCTGCTTAAAACACATGCTGGATAAGTTGGCGGTTCATTCCGCTGTGGCAACCCCAACTAATAAAGGGACTAAGCCGAAAAAAAATTAATGAATGAATAAATAAATATATAAAAATAAAAATAAATAAATAAATAAATAAATAAATAAATAAATAAATAAAAATAAATAAACATTAAATACAAATAAATAAATAAAATATTTAAAAATATATAAATAAGTAAATAAATAATAAAAATATATATAAATACAAATAATTAAGTAAATAAAATAAATAAACAAATAAATGTATATAAATAAATAATAATAAAAAGAAATAAATAAAATAAATAATATAAAATACAAATAAATAAATAAATATATAGAAATAAATATATTAAAAAAATAAATAAAATACAAAAATAAATAAAATAAATAAAAAAAAAAAAAAGTAAGTAAGAAAAGTAAACAATAAGAAATAAAATAAGTAAATAAATAAATAAAGAAATACATAAATACATGAATACTGCAGCCATTGTTTCAAATGATCTTTGTCTTTCTTCTGGCTCTTGGGGTCTGTGGTTGTGAACCTGCCCAGGGGTCTCCACTGCTTTGCTCGTGCCACCGTGAAATCAATTCTCCCTCCTGTCATTATGATGTTGTATTCAAGCATGGGGAATCACTTTGAATCCCATGAAAATTTAATGAAAATGTCTATACTGCAAACAAAAACTCACAATAGGAAGCACTGCTTAATGTTGTTCGGTTCAGTGATGAAAGTAAGTATAAGATTTCATTGGTGAGGCATTTGTTCAGAAATTTCATCCGAATCTATTTATGCACACCTTTTTTTGTTGTCTTCTGTCAGAGTTTTTCTACTGTGTCAACATTGGAGGAAACAGCAAGTATAGATAACACATTGACCCATTTTCAAGTGTTTTTAACTATTTGTTTTCTCTAAAGGCAAAAAAGGGCCAATTAATTCTCCAATTAACCCACATTTCTCCTCCAGCTGTGACACTGCATTATCATTTGTCTTGGCTGGGTATCAGAATATATAACTGGAAACTTTGAAAGCCATCTGCTGTGCTCATCTTGACGTATCTGTCATCACCATGTAGATATTCCAGCAGAATCGCACCTTATTATTAGCACCCAATTCTGCATTAGTCATTTTGCCACTTGTCGTGGAAACGAAAATACATTTAAACACACTTCACAGACGACGTTCACCAAACCCAACACATTTTTCGTTCCTCCTTATTCCTGCATTTCTTGCCACCTCGGAAGCCGCAGCAAATATCCGGGCTCAGTTTTCCAGACTAAAACCTCCTCACGCTGCGCATGCTTTTGTCATTAGCGGCTTGGAAATGTCCTGATGGTTCTCTAGCGCGGCGGAGCATCTCTGTTCAAATAAACCTTTAAACCAAAATTGTATTCCTTGCTCTGTTTCCTCAAGCATCTCTCAGGAGATTTTAGTTTGCCCGTGCGAGGATGCTGATATTTGCAGATGAATGATAAAGTGATGTACATTTAGTGCGTGGTAGAGCTTGTAGAAGTGGATTGAGGAGTCTTGCTGTGAAAGTAAGCAGTATGGGGTGAGGTAAATTGCCAATTTTGTGTATTATTATTATTATTATTATTATGGTTACCAAAGTGAGGATGTTATTTTAGATGCTGGTAGTCTGGAATTTCTGCCTTTGTCTTTTTTTTTCCTTTGTCTAGAGCCCTTGAGCAAAATCTCTAATACGGCTACATTATTTACAGTGTAAAGGAGAATCTGGATTTACAATTTGATGCGTGCCTGTTGAGACTTGAGAATGCTTTATAATACTTCTAAAATTATTTTGCACAAATCATAATGAATAAGTTATGTTAAAACATGTATAAACGACTCTTTATTGAAAAAAAGGCAAGAGAGCTGTGCGCATGTGCACTTATGAATAATGGCGAGCTGTAAACGGGTTCAGGCTTTGAAAAAAAAAAAAAAGCTGTCAATTAAAATGTACTTGTCGGGTTCGGGCCAAAGTCTGTCGGGCTCAGGCCCTATTAGGCCTAACATTTATGCCCCGATTACAGCTCAATTCCAGAGCTAGTTGAAAATTGCATTTGACCAGACCAGTGCTCTCATACCTGCAGTTGTAATAAATCATATCAAATACATTCAACCAGCCATAACATACTCACCGCCTCCTGACTGAAAACGATTAATTTTTCACACAAAAACACAAAAATTCTGGGTTGTTGTAAACCAATGGTTAATTAAATACGGACAAACCAACCATTGAGTTAAAAAGTTTATAATTAATCCAACATTGAATTTGTCCAGGCGAGCCAGTGGCACAGTAGGTAGTGTTGTCGCCTCACAGCAAGAAGGTCGCTGGGTCGCTGGTTCGAACCTTGGCTCAGTTTCTGTGTGGAGTTTGCATGTTCTCCCTGTCTTTGCGTGGGTTTCCTCCGGGTGCTCTGGATTCCCCCACAGTCCAAAGACATGCGGTTCAGGTGAATTGGGTAGGCTAAATTGTCCGTAGTGTATAAGTGTGTGTGAATGTGTGTGTGGATGTTTCCCAGAGATGGTTTGCGGCTGGAAGGGCATCCGCTGCGTAAAAACTTGCTGGATAAGTTGGCAGTTAATTCCGCTGTGGCGACCCCGGATTAATAAGGGACTAAGCCGACAAGAAAATGAAGGAATTTGTCCATAATTCACCCAAAGTTGGGTTTTGACAACCCCGCATTTTTTAGAGTCTCTTGGACATTCTGTGTAAAACAAGGTAATTATATTTCTTGCATTGTACTAAAATATATTTATTATGATAAACATGTAACGTGCTACTGTGAAAAGTGAATGTAGAGTCTGGGAAAACAACAGGGAAGGTAAGAAGCGCCTTTGCAATTGATTCATACACTTTATTGTTAGCCAGCACTCAATTTTGGGGATTTACACCTACACCTAACTTTAAATAGTAACAGTTGATTCCAGTAAGCTACAAACACAAATTATGTATCAATGGAAAGAAGACACTTTGAGCTTTACTGTGGTGAAAGGAGAAGTTACATGTTAAAAAATATAAAAAGTTATACATTATGAAGTCATGAGTAAAAAAAAAAAGAGTGTTGTTTAATTTTAGTTTTCCATATAGAAACACAGGTAAACATTAATGTAATGTCCTAGAAAAAAATATGACTTGAAAGCCAAGTATTTCATGAGTTTATATTTTAAATTTGATGATGATAGCATGCAGAATGAGATTACTGTAAAAAGTTTTCTGATGTCGATGTCCTTCTCTCTCACTATCAGATGCACTGTCTTAAAAATGATCTTCCCAAGTTGAAACATTTACAGTTGCTAAATGATTTGGTCTACATTCAAAGTTTATGTATGTTTGGAAAGAAGACACTCTGGGCTGTCTTATCCATAATCTAGAGTTTATAATGCTCAAAATGAAAAAAAGTTATAGATGCTTAAGTAATGTAAAACAAAAATTGCACCACACTAAACATTTTATCATTTTATCAAAGGAAAAATGAAAAAAATGCTGGTTTAACCCAATGTTAAGTCAAATATGGGCAAATTCAGTGTTGGACAAACTCAACTTTTGTGTTTGTCTTTTCCAACAACATTTTTTAGAGTGTACCTAAGCATCAAGGTGTGGTCCCATTAGCTAAAGTTCAGCAAATTCCATGAACACAATAGATCCTTTGTTCATTGTCAATAGTCGAAGCACGGCTTACCCATGGAAGTCACCTTAAAAAAAAAAAGAGTTGAATCTGTGTGTCAGTCTTGACGTGAATTTATTAAAAGTCCTATTAAAATATCATTGGAATAACTGGATTTTGGCCACAAAAATTTAGCAAAGACATGGGAAATTTGACCACGTTAAAGCAAAATTTGGTGGTACTATATACTCAGTAGATTTTCCTTAGTAATGAATGATTCATTACCAAAACCAATTTCAAGACAGTGTAAGGACATTCACAATTCTGCTTACTAGCTTGAGAAACATTCAGCTGCTGGTGTGGGAGTGACGAGAGTGTGAGGGATGGAGATAGAGGAGAGGTGGCGACGAGCAGTCAAACAAAGCTCTTATCAGCGGTAAGGAGTTGACCTGAGAGCCGTCTGAGAGCCTCTAGCTGTTGTTCAAACCCAGTCAGCATGTCATAATATTATATCTGTGCAGTCTGCTGCCAGCTCTTTGCTGTTCTCCTTCTGTGGCTCTCTCTTTTCTGTGGGTTTCCATCGGCTGTTTTCTCCAGTACGGCATAATGATTTTACAGAGCAGCTTTGCTCTCTCACATATTCTCGCTTTGTCCCAAATCTAGTGAGCTGCATATGATAGCATTTTCACATTATAGTATTATCCTGACACAAATATTGTTTCAAATACGATCTTAGGCATCTTTAAAGGGATAAGTCATCCAAAACTGAAAATTAAGTCATAATTTATTCATCGATTTATTCAATTTACTTGATTTTTATTCAATTTAATTGACTTTCTTTAGTCTTTTGAACACAAAATGAGATATTTTGAAGAAAGTGTGCCACAGGGACTCTGGTCTATAACTGCCACTCTTTTAATAATACTTCTCTTGATATACTATGTTTTATAGTCTAAATATCAACTCAAATTACATTCAATGATACAATTTTTATTGAAATTATTTACATTTTTTGGCGACAACAGCCTAATATGCAGTGCGCTGACATAAAATAGTGTAGTCCTGAGTGCTGGCTTGGAAACATATCCCGTTCCCCTCCCTTCTTTGCTTCCTGTGTATATCCTGTTCTGTTCAATAATCAAATTTTAAAAATATATACAGTTGACGTCAGATTTATTTGCCCTCCTCTTTATTTTTTCCCCGATCTCTGTTTAATGGAGAGAAGATTTTTTCAACACATTTTTAATCATAATAGTTTTAAAGGGCACCTATGGTGAAAAATCTACCTTTTAAGCCGTTTGGACAGACATATATATTGGTATAGTGTATAGACCGTCATATTGGAGTGAAATAAACACACCCAGTCCTTTTTTTTTTTTCAATTTAACAACATAAAAGCGGTGGACCAATTGGAGTGGTTTTCAGACCGACCGCTACTTGACGTAGGAGTGCGGTCCCCCCTCCCACCGAATTGATTGACAGCTACGCGTAGCATGTGCCGGTAGTCATGTGTATAATCATGTCAACAAGACGTGCGCAAAACAACCGGGAATAAAAGGTCTGTTCAGTTCGCTAGGATCATCAATCGTCATCAAATGTGATCAAGAGTAAGTTTCACAAGATTAAAATGTTTTAAATCAGTGCACGTGTAATGAAGTACAGCGATTCACTTTAGCTTTACTTCACCAGCACAGCCGCGTGTCAGAACAATTATGAATGAAGGAGCTTCAATCCCAGCTTGTGGACGTTAAATCAGGTTTATTTTGTACATAAACATAACAGATATCCACACAGCAGTGGAGATTAGCCTGTATCCTGTCACGTATGCATGCAAAAAAAAATGGGAAGGTAAATGCACGCTGTCTGTCAGTGTGTGTGTGTGTGTCTGTCTGTATGTGTGTGTTTATCTGTATGTGCGCGCGCATGTTAAAGTTCTAACTGTCATATTTCTCACAAACGCTACGTGAGATCTTCTTCCTAAGTCTGTCTGTCTGTTGTCTGATGCAGCCGAGGGAGGAGATTAAGGCACGCAAAAAGACACGTTGAAACGGTGGGTGGGGCGGACTATCTTTAAAGGCGCAGTACGACTAAACGGCCCCCTGGTGGAAAGACGTTAAAAAAAGGATCTTGTAAAAGGTATAATGAAAAATCTGTGTTTTGAGCTGAAACTTTACCTATACATTCTGGAGACGCAAAGCACTTATATTAAATCTGAAAAGAGGGGTAACCTAGGTGCCCTTTAGTAACTCATTTATAATTACTGATTTATTTTTATCTTTGTCATGATGACAGTAAATAATATTTGACTAGATATTTTTCAAGACACTTCTATACAGCTTAAAGTGACATTTAGGCTTAACTAAGTTAATTAGGTTAACTAGGCAGGTTAGGGGAATTAGGTATGTTATTGTATAACCATGTTTTTTTTTGTAGACTATCAAAAATATTATATAGCTTAAAGGGGTTAAAAATTTTACCTTACATTTTTATTAATATTTTTTATTATTAAAAAACTATTTATTCTAGCCGAAATAAAACAATTAAGACTCTTTTTCCCGAAGAAAAAATATAATTAGACATACTGTGAAAATTTCCTTATTCTTAAAACCTCATTTGGGAAACATTTAAAAGAGAAAATAATAATAATTCTGACCTCAACTGTTTAA
This sequence comes from Danio rerio, assembly GCF_052040795.2. Lineage (NCBI taxonomy): Eukaryota > Metazoa > Chordata > Actinopteri > Cypriniformes > Danionidae > Danio > Danio rerio. The sequence continues at coordinate 6,069,954 of NC_141043.1, forward strand.
TATCCCTGCTGAAAAATCCAGCTTAAACCAGCCTAGGCTGGTTGGCTGGTTTTAGCTGGTCGACCAGGCTGGTTTTAGAGGGGTTTTTTTAGAGGGCTATTTCCAGCCTGGTCTTAGCTGGTCAGGCTGGAAAATGACCAGCCAAATCCAGCTAAAACCAGCTTGACCAGCTGGATATAGCTGGTTTCGGCTGGACTCCCAGCTTGGCTAGGCTGGTCAAGCTGGTTTTAGCTGGTCATCTCCCAGCCTGACCAGCTAAGACCAGGCTGGAAATGGCTGGAAACCAGCCTGGAAGTGGCCAAAACCCCTCTAAAACCAGCGTGGTCGACCAGCTAAAACCAGCCAACCAGCCTAGGCTGGTTTAGGCTGGATATTTCAGCAGAGATATTAGCCAGAAATTAACATTATGGCTTTGTGCCGTTAGCTTAGTGCTAATGTGCTAACAACAAACCAAGAAATTCTCTTTTGGTGTGTCAATGCAGAATGACCTTATCAGTCACTAATGAGGTGGCCTTATTGTTAGGATGCTGCCTATGTAGGCAGTAAAACTAGCTTTTGTAACACAGCTAACAATACAGTAGTGTTGTTTTGACCTCTGTCATCTGTCATCGCGTTGAGTGCATCAGAAACACTCAGTGGCTTCACCCTTTCAGATTCCCCTGCAGTAAAATGCAGATTTCTTTGTCTCCAGTTTGCTTCCCCATACCCTCCCAGAGCGTTTTGCTGTGCTGGCAGGTTGCTGATGCAGTGGTGTTGACCTCTCATCATGCCCCGAGGCATGACTCCTCTGACATCTCTCCCACGATCTCAGGTGAATTCTGGGAAGGAGTCAAGTGACCCTAACAAACCCACAACTCCTCCACACGGATTGAAGGTTGTCGCTTAGCAAAAGCCAGTGGGAGGCTGATGCTACGTGTGGATGAAGCTTGACAACCCCCTATTGTATAGAACATGTCCTGACATGTGAGGCATGGGGACTGAGCAATGGTAATGCTGTCATTAACAAAGAATGCTGTCAGTCATATGTTGTCTCGTATTGTCATATATATATATATATATATATATATATATATATATATATATATATATATATATATATATATATATATATATATATATATATATATATATATTTTTTTTTTTTTTTTATGGGCCACATTTTTTTGTGGGGGAAAAAATGACAAGTTCGTCAATGGGATTTGGTGTTCCCTCTAAAGAGATTGACCTTTTGGGAAACGTGAAAGGTCCCAAATGGAAAAGAACATCGAAGCACGAGCTCTACTATATTATTACCGTCTGGTTGGTCTATCAACAGCTGTTTAAATGGCTCTAAAGCGTGTTTCTCTCAGTCTGTAGTATACTGTGGCTATTGCATCACCATGCTGCTTTATTCATTACCCCGAAGGACTTTTTTTTTCCAGCATCATTATGGGCTCCTCAAGGTTGCCACGTTATATTTCAATGATACCTTCTCCGTTTGCCCTTTTTCAGATGCTCATATATTGCTCTCAAAACTTATACGCAAAGGAGTGGACTATTTAACTGCATGGGAAAAATAGGGAATAGAGGCATTTCTTGTGTTGTAATACGTTATTTGGCCTCAGATATATCTGCTTGAAGCAGATTAGTGTTTTTTTATGGTAAATGTTTAAAAAATAAGTCTAAAAAAGAAGATAAATATATATTAAGAAAAATACAGTTTTAGTTATTACGGAAGCCTAGAGCTGCCACCCAGGTAAAAAATAAAAATAAAATCTGAGCTTTATCACGTTTGTACAATATACTTTTCACGTTCTTACAATATAATATCATGTTCTTACAATATAATATCACGTTTGTACAATATAATTATCACGTTCTTACAATATATTATCACATTCTTACAATAAAATATCACGTTTGTACAATATAATTATCACATTCTTACAATATAATATCACGTTTGTACAATATAATTATCACGTTCTTACAATATAATATCACGTTTGTACAATATAATTATCACGTTTTTACAATATAATATCATGTTTGTACAATATAATTATCACGTTCTTACAATATAATATCATGCTCTTACAATATAATATCACGTTTGTACAATATAATTATCACGTTCTTACAATATAATATCACGTTCTTACAATATAATATCACGTTTGTACAATATAATTATCACGTTCTTACAATATAATATCATGTTCTTACAATATAATATCACGTTCTTACAAAATAATATCACGTTTGTACAATATAATATCACGTTTGTACAATATAATATCACGTTCTTACAATATAATATCACGTTTGTACAATATAATATCACGTTCTTACAATATAATATCACGTTTGTACAATATAATATCACGTTCTTACAATATAATATCACGTTCTTACAATATAATATCACGTTTGTACAATATAATATCACGTTCTTACAATATAATATCACGTTTGTACAATATAATATCACGTTTGTACAATATAATTATCACGTTCTTACAAAATAATATCACGTTTGTACAATATAATTATCACGTTTGTACAATATAATATCACGTTCTTACAATATAATATCACGTTTGTACAATATAATATCACAATCTTACAATATAATATCACGTTTGTACAATATAATATCACGTTCTTACAATATAATATCACGTTCTTACAATATAATATCACGTTTGTACAATATAATATCACGTTCTTACAATATAATATCACGTTTGTACAATATAATTATCACGTTCTTACAATATAATATCATGTTTGTACAATATAATTATCATGTTATTTGCCGCCATACGTGACATAGATGATGATGTGAGCTGTAGTTTTCTCGCGTGTAGACCTGTAATCTGCTCACGGTTCACTTCTAAACGCGCGCAAACATCATTGCTGTGCTCGATTAATATTGGCATTGATTTGCCGCCATATCACGTCGACTCCTACGACAAACTGAAGCCCTTTGGAATCTGTAGAAATGGAGCCATTGATGGGTTTTCGAAAGCTATGATTTGGCTTCATGCCTTTTCAACAAACAGTGATCCCAAAATCATTGCTGGTTATTTCATAGCATTAGTTGAAAAGAGGCTTGGGACACCTTCCCGGATTCGCTCCGATCTGGGAACAGAAAATGTCATAATGGCAGACATGCAAAGATTCTTGCGATGGAGTATGGATCATAACGTCACTAACTGTTTTATTACTATGTCTAGTAATCACAATCAGTAGCTGTAAAATTTCCCGTTCAATTATTCTAAAAACCGTTCAATTATTCTGCAAAATGAAACTCTACCTTCAAAACAATGAGATTTTTTTCTCAAAATGGTATTTTGTTTTTAAATGACACACACAAGCCATCACATGAATAGACATTTATAAGAACAGTTGAACATTGATGTGCTTAATGTAAACCACTATGACTATCTCCATTCATCATAATGACTTACTGTAAGCCTTTTTTGTTCAGTTATATACTACAGACAATACATAGACCTACATAAGTGCATTGTAAAATATTTAAGAATATTGTTTTTATTCAAAATACACAAATACACGGTACCAAATATATTTTAGAGTTTTTTCCAATTGTTTACACACAATTACATTACACAATGACTACAACATGTAACTGAATGGAGAAGAAGTGGCCATAGTGTTTTACATTCAGCAAATCAGTGTTCAACTGATCTTATGAATGTCTATTTATGTGGTGGCTTGTGTGTGTCATTTAAAAACAAAAGACCATTTTGAGAAGAAATCACATTGTTTTGAACGTAGAGTTTCATTTTGCAGAAGAATTGAAGAGTTTTGCCCAATGTGTGTGTGTTTTGTGAGTGTCTGTAGAGTTCTGACAATATGAGACCTGCTTTCAGATAATTTGTGTGAACAATTGAAAAAAACTGTAATTTCCGGTCACCTTACAAATGACTTCCGTCACAGCACAACAGGTAAAACTTTAAAATTAAATACATATACATAAATCATGAATCAAAGCATCTATCATACAATAAACAAATAACGAAAGAAATAAAAATATTTTATCAAATAAATTAATTGACAGCTGGGCTTTACCATGACCACATTTTTTTTTTTTTTTGGTAAATTGTCTGTTTAAAGAAGTGATCCTGAAGAATTTTTGTCCTATACAGTATGTCTTCCAGCTTGGACACTATTACCAGCTACAGTGGACAAAGAGTATGAATTTGCTGGCTTTAATGGCTCAGCAGAGACACACCGCCCTGCTGCGACTGTGCAAATCTTGTCTGAAATCTCCGTTAAGTTCCCCCCTCCAAATCTCCCCCTCCCTCTTCAACTACCCGTGGTCCTTTTTCTAAGCTCATGAAATAAACGTGCATGTATTCTGGAAGCAAATGATCCGGAAGGTCTTTAATCCCCTCTCAGCTCACCAAAGGAGTGTGATCTAAATAGGAGGGGTCAAGAGTGATTAGCGAAGCTGGCACAACTGAATGCCCTGAAAGCCACTGGTTAAGGGAGGCTCTGGGGAGTAGTCTGCAAATCTCTCGAACATGCCAACGAAATCTTAATGTGAGACCAAATTGCTTTGAAGGACTTGACACAATGGTGTTGACGAGACGGACCAAGAAAGAAGTTAATAAAGTGACTTGGCCTCTGTGTGGGGTCTATTTGAGATAAACACTCTTCCATGAAAATGCTCTGACCTTTGCAATCATAATAAACTCCTACACTCAAAAATAAAGGGACAATCTGTGACTGGGAAGATACCCTTTAAAAAGGTGCACTTTTGTACTTAAAGAGATAGTTTAAGTCATCATTTACTTTTCTGTTTTAAACCTTGTTTGACTTTCTTTCTTTTGTTGAACACAAAATAAATTATCAACAAGAATCAGTCCAAGGCACTCGAATAAAGTGAAAATTTAAAAAGCCTTTATTCACATGGCTAAATCTCTAAAAACCTACGCGTTTCGGCAGAAGTCTGCCTTCATCAGGGTAACAGTGATCAGGTGCGTCTAGAGTCTCTTTTGAGTAATACGGTCACATGACTCATTTAAACATCTCAAATGGCACTCAAATAATTTAACAAGCAAAGTCTACCATCATCATATATTCGGCATAGATACACAAACACCAACTTGCATATATGGGAAAAGAGAGAGAGAGAAAAAATAAAAATAAAAATAAATAAATAAATGGAAAATACTTATACAAAAACATACATCAATGTATAATGATAATCTGTAAAGGATCTATAGAAACACTCATTCATTCATTCATTCATTCATTTTCTTGTCGGCTTAGTCCCTTTATTAATCCGGGGTCGCCACAGCGGAATGGACTGCCAACTTATCCAGCAAGTTTTTACGCAGCGGATGCCCTTCAAGCCGCAACCCATCTCTGGGAAACTATAGAAAAGCAACCAGATTTCCAGGTTTAAATGGTGAATTAGACTTCTCTTCTTTTTTTTAAAACAGTTTTTCTATAGTTTCCCAGAGATGGGTTGTGGCTGGAAGGGCATCCGCTGCGTAAAAAGTTGCTGGATAAGTTGGCGGTTCATTCCGCGGTAAATCCCTACATACTGTATTTTGAATAAAAGCAGGGGCTCTTTCCTTGTAGGTGAAGGACTGATTGAATAGCCTAGAAACAGTGTTGACCTCTGCGGTGTTCTCTTTTGGGAACACATCTGTTAGACTTAATACTTAGGATGTGAAATAAACAAACTGTACTTAAATCCTTCAGCTGAACTGGAATTGGAGCCTTTCTCTTAACTCAACCTTAGTGGACTCAGCGAAGAAACTCAATCGGTCAACCCCTGTCATTCCTCAGCTCAACAGTTTGCTCTGGGGAATTTCACGACTCTGTTAAAATATGAGGAGGCCAAAGTTAGGCAGAATGGCCACAGAGTCCACTGAAGCTTTCAAGGCAGAAACAACATCAAAAGGATTTAGCTCCGTCAACTTGTTCCACTCAGACCCACTTCTCTGGTTCGGGCTGTCTGGGTGGGCCGGGGGAGTAATTGGAGGGGCCGTGCAAAACAATATTGAGCAAAGAAAAGTGGAAGTGAAATTGGACAAAGAGTCCAGTGGATGTGTTTTTCCAAAGTTTAAAATTAGTTGGTGGCATGCCCATGCATGCTTCAAAAAATACTTCACACAGAAATCAAAACTTCCGTAATTTACTTACAATCATGTTCTTGCAACAACGAATCACTCACAATAATCCCTTAACTTTAATCCTGTAAACTGTCCCAATTATGGATTATAAAACATTATATTTCGGAGTCCCCAACAACAGGCTGATATAGACTGATTTCACGCGGCCGCCATTTTCAAAAGCGAAATCGAGGCTGCGGTGGGAAGAAACCCAAAAGTATCATTGGGAGTTACATAGGAATGTTGTGTAACTGGCTATATATCTTATCAGCGAAAATAAAGTGACACAAATTTATCATTTCTCTGCCTTCCGGGTGACCCGAAGGTCCGTTCTGAATGAATGGTGAATGTAAAAAGGGATATCAGAGCTCATTTTCAGCTAAGTAAAGGGAAATAGCACTAGTTAGCTAACGTTTTCTTTCCCAAACACACGTTATAGATGCCATTTATCAAACTCGAGTTAATAAACTGATTCTTTCACTAAATTAGACTTGTCACGATACTGAATTAAAAGAAAGACCGGCAATTTCGTGCTAACATTTAAGGCAATGTTGATGGCTTTCTTAAATTAGCGCTGATTTGCCATTGTGTTCACGTGTTTAACAGAAATGATTGTGATTGGCCGAGAAGGTCATCAGTTCACCCACCGCTGTATACTGAGCACAAACACAGACGAGCCGAGCGATCTGCTTGATGACTCGACTGATCTTGACGGCTGCTTCGCGCTCCAGTCCGTGTATCTGTGCTTGCACTGGGTGAAGAGCGGTAAACTGAGCGCAAACCAAACACAAATACATGGAGACTGAAGCGCGAAGCCGTGAAGATCAGTCGAGTCATCCGCACTCAGCAGCGCTTCCATGTTAGCGGGAAATAGCCGGGTTTAAAACTTCAGTACCAGGATAACACTATTAAAGACAACACGAGGGTGTGCTGCAGAGGACTGCAGTGTTTTATCACTCACCGGGTTACACAGGCTGAAGCAGGAAACCGTCCTCACGGTGTTTAACTAGTGCCATGAGCTGAAGCCTAGGAGGACACTTAAGCGTATCACTGAGATTGTGATCTTGTTTGATGCTAAATTGCTTTTAATTGTTTAAAATAAACTTCCTGAATAATATTAAAGTGATGGTTACACCATTTCTGCATTTTGAAATCTCTGCAACAGCTGGAGGTTTATAGTACACGGCACGTGTTTTGTTTACAGTGCTGGACCTATACTTCCGGGTTTCTTCCCACCGCAGCCTCACTTTGATTCTTTAAAATGGCGGCCGTGTGAAATAAGCGTATACTGTAGATACAAGGTCAAAAAACACCTTTGTTGTCCTGTAATATTTATTTGTTTAGCCTAAAGACTCCCATATGATTTGTTCAGTGATTCATTTTTCCAAACCCCTCTTTTACATGACACTTGTGCCTCGTTTCCACTGAGTGGTACGGTTCAGTTCGGTATGGTACCGGTGACCTTTATCAGGCTTGTGTCTTCACTGCCAAATGGTACTGGTACCCTTTTGGTGGTCATGATGTACTACAGAAATTTGCAGTCAATGTCGTTCTTGCTCAAGGAAATGTCAAAATAAAACTGCACGGGTCCCTCACATATTATATACAAAACAGATGCTTTATACACTAAATAGGCCTACTTGTGTATAAATGTTGATAACGTTTGTTTTGCTCCGAATTTGGCCCAGGCACAGTTCAGTTGGCCAGCTCCATGCCCAGTTGGAAGTGCGCAGTATGCTTGTAGTGTGAGTGCAGGGTGCACATGAGCCCAAAAATGAGACGTGACATGACATTTAAGGGAGTGTTTCAAATAGATTCATTAATAATTCTGTCTTTTCAATAAATGCAAACTGTTGTAGTTTATTAAAGACGCAAACCCCTCAGCTGCACCTTCAGGAAACCTCCTAAGGGGCTGATCACATCGAACAAGGTTTTTGCGTTGAGAAGTGACTTTTTTGAATGATTTACTAACGGCCGTGAGCATTTTGCAGGCTGCTTATGTGCCCTGTGTGCCTTGCATTCTTGCCATTGTGAGCTGTGCGCTTGCAGTTGCAAAAAGTCCATTTACAGCGGAAAAAGAGCGTCAAGTCAGTCGCGTCTGTTTCATTCTCCAATCAAATGAAATTGGGAGCGGGGTTTCAATTGAGGTGGTTGCAGTGTTTGTGTTGACAAGACAACTACGGAGACTTTTGAAGATGGAGGAGAGACTTGTGCTTGCTGTTTGTTTTAAGATATCCAGTGCTGTATGACTCACAAATGTTACATTTCACAATATTATTAAATGTTCAAATTATACCAATATCAACAGCATCACTCTCGCACAATACCAAGCTAATTCAGTCATAGACAAAAAAGTGTGGTGCGGCTTGTGTTTTAGAACAGAAAAGTGCGTTTGTTGTGATCAGCCCCTAAGCACAATGACTTTTATGATTATTTAGGAGCATCAAAAGTTGTAGATATGTTCAGTAAAATATTTGACTGCCTGTCACTGCATCCCAAATGACTTGCCTCAGACGATATAACTGAAGCAATTTCCACTGTGCTCAGTGCTTCTCTTCCTGTTAAAATGTACAGCTGCATCATCGATTTTATATATATATATATATATATATATATATATATATATATATATATATATATATATATATATATATATACGTATATATATATATATATATATATATAAACTTACAGAGCTTTACAGTCTCTTAAATGCTACTAATTACGAAAACAAAAATACCCTAAACATATATTTAGGCCTTATTTGGGTTCATAAATGATACGAAAGATATACAGTCAGCACAAAACATTAACATCTTGTTAAAAAGTAATTTTGTCATTCCAGGTTCATAATAGTCCAAAAGGCGATGATAATGATAATAAGTAAACACAGCAGTTTGTTCAAGTTTTAGGTTGCTGAAAGAATCATTTGCTTCTTTCTTTTAGTTTTTTGTGCTTCTTCTTTGTTTATTCGCACTTCACTCCTGTGTCTATTTCTTAAAGGATTTGATGTCAGAAGCACTTCAATCACGCAAACGTTATTATCATCAGCACAAGAAGTTCGTTATTTCAAAAATAGATGTGTGGCGAGCGACCACGAGCTCTCTGAAGAAACTGAAACCACTCATGCTTTTAGATGACCTTAAAAAACAACAACATGACACATGGCAGATTCTGTACTTCTAGGCTTTGTGCCTGTTCATCAAGATTGAGATAAGGTTTGTTTGAACTCTGGTCGACGATGGCTCGTTATTATATGTATATTTTATTATGATTTAATGTCTTGGCTTTGCATAAAAATATGGCTCTTCCTTTGTTTTCATTCTCCTCGATTGTACACGTGCTAGTGATGTTTCTCTGTAAACCAATAGTGTTCAGCTGCGCTTCTAGCTCCACCTTTGGGTATTTTTGTTGAGTTAGGTACCCTTTGGAAAATGTACCCAAAAAGTGGTATGTACAGTTCACTTTTTGGTACCCTTTGATAGTAGAAACTGGCATAGAGGTGTACCAAACTGTACCATACCATACCATTCAATGGAAACAAGCCATTATCTGTGGTTATTGGTCTGATGACTCAATTTGTTATGATTGAACACCTGTTATGAACAGAACACCATTCACGACTATAAAAAAAAAATAGCTTTCCTGGATCTGAGCACTCATCAACTGGGCAGGCAATGTTTCATTCAGATGTCTCTACGAAATGGCTAAATCTCCTTTTTATTGGTGATTCATATTAACTTCTCTGAGTCGATAATTTTTAAGAGTCTACATTGGGTGCTTTCAGATTTTAAATCTCATGTAGATGTTTCATTCACAAGAGATGTGCTACGCACTGCATGAAAGGTAATTTTCAAAAAGTCGTAATTGAGGCACTTTAGCCGAAAAACAAAATTAGTTATGCTGCTTGGTTCAATGTGTTATTAACCATCCAGTGAAAGCAGCAAAACAAAGACAAAGGAATATAAACCTTTTAAAAGCAGTAAATCTTTCATAAAAGTAACCCACACCCCATGAAATGTACACCATCCCTACTAGCAAAGCTTTTCAAATGACAAAAATAGCCCTATGTTATTTTATGAAATTGCTAACAAATAGACAATCCCATTTTTCACAGTTGCAGGGTCAAACAATGAGTTCTAAAGGGGCCTGAAATGCATATGAAACCCAGAGGTTGCCCTCCTGCTGGGGCTCTCTTATGGTCTCCTGTAAGACTTCATGCATCATTCCCTCTTTCTCCTTTTTGTCCACCTGTTTCAGCTAGCTCCACACTCGCCCTTCTTTAAAACACCCTGTGGGAGAGCCACTCAGTCACATCAGCTCCCCTTTCCCTCATAAAAGGACTAAATAGGACAAAAAAAAAAACCCCGACAAAGCAGAGCAGCCAACCAGCCAAAGTGCTCCTGCTAAAGAGATTGAAGTGTCTTGCAGTAGTGCGAGATTTGGCTCTTCTATCTGACCACAGCATAGGCAGTGGCAATAGGGTGGAGCGTTCAAAGAGAGTGACGTGAGGTTTTGTTTTTCCTACTCCCGAGGTCAGTTTTACAATGGAAAGTTCAGAATTGGGGTGAAATGGATTCTTGTTAAAGCTAGTCTCCAAAGGAATTCCTCTCCAGCACTGTGGAATATGTCGCCTATCTCGAAAATCTGAGCCAGCTTTGAAGTTGTATTGTCTTTCTTTAGGAAAGCAAATTTTCATTTCATGCAACTGTGTTTAATTCAGACGGACTGAAGCTTGGCGCTTGCGTCAGTCTGGGCTGTAGCATCCATGCAAGTTTCCTCATAGAAGTCGCATGCTTCACTTAATGTATTTTACGACTCGTGCAAATACCAACGATTCCATCTCCTGCGGTCGCTCCTTTACAGCTGAAATAATCATGCCATATCAAGGGTATCTTGAGATAAAACATTCAGTCATGCTTGCTAGAGAGCAGGTACTAATTATCACCAGAAGGTTTGAAAGGCACTTTGTACAGCGCAGCTTTAAAAAATATGCGGACGTTGGTTGTGTGCTTGAGCCACACCGGAGGACCCAGAGGCTCCAAAGAAAACACTGACTGTTGATGATACCGACGTAATGAAGACGTGGAAACTCTGCCTAACCATTGCAAGCTCTTGAGCACATTATTTTGAGACTGTACAGATCTCACGGGAGGAGAGACGCAAATATGCAGGGGCCATATTTTCAATGTGCTTTATCAGTGCTAAAGTGGCCAAGTTTGCTCAAGGTGGAGTTATGGGATGGATGATTAGGATTTTTCAAATGATGTTCTTCCTTTTGGGTTGTTCCCTCAAAGTCAGATATTTTGGGTGTAGCTGGTTAAATATAGGAGCACAGTGCCCTCCTCCAGTGGATCTCAATGTACACTGTAGAAGCAAGACTGGAAGCAGAGAAATGTCAGCTCACACGGTTTGTCTTGGAGTTTGTCTTCTAGGGATGCCATGCCACAATACTCATTGTAATATTGAACCATTCGGTGCAACCTCCACAGTAAAAGTGAGCACTAAAGCTTGGAATGATTTAATGTAAAAGTGACACACCTTGCATGTTATTCATGCCATCAATATTATCCTGTTTTTCACCAGAAGCACACACTATGTCGCTATCTGTGCACAATCCATTGCACCCCTATCATCTACTGAGTTGCACACTCACACTTTGGATCACCCAGTGGACATGCATACTTTTAAATCAGGAATGCTCAAGCTTATTTTCCAGTCTATATGATTGAGTAATGCATTGTTTGCTCAACTCTCATCTTGCCAAGGGCATTAGCTCCTAAAAGTAGGGAGTGAATAAGACAGGGAGTGGGTAGCTCATGAGTTCTAGATAAGGTGGATGAGGACTCCCAGGTCTCCTCAGCACTCATCGGTCCCTCTTTCATCTCTTGTACTGACAGTTTCCCAGGGAAATCAAAGTCTCCAGTCGGTGCCTTGCCATTATGTTGAGGAAGGGGCCGTAACAATCGCCACAGTTGCCAATTAAGTCAACCGCTTGGGCTGCTTAGAGTACAGACTCTGGGAGAAGCGGGGGGTATGGAAAGACTGTTAGAGGTTAAAGGTGTGCTACTTCTGAACTGCAGACACCTTCAAAGGCATGCTGTTGAACAAAATTCTTACACAAGGGACCTAGCTGGAATGGTTTATTTTTAGGGTGCTGGCACTTTGTTTCTATCCACTTATTAGTGTAATGCTACAGTGTGTGGTTCCTTGGGTGGTCTGAGCGATTTTTAGTGTGCTTGGTCTGGAGGTTTTGTGTGGTTGCTTTAGGCTTTTTTCATAGTTGTTTACGGGTCAAAATAGTCCTCACACAACGCTCTTAGAAGGACTCAAGAATGCATTTGACCAGATTAGTTTTGTCGTCTGTTTATTATTGAATACATTCAAATAGGCACTAAAGATCACCTACTGACCTAACACATGATTGTAATGTGACGTGTCATGAGAATGTGCACCAAAATGAGCTTTGTATACTTCACTTGTACTAAAACACATTGTTTGCAACATAAACCATAGGTACCATTCAAATTCTTGTCATTCGCTTGCTTTGCTACTCACTTAGTAGCTCTGATACATGGAATTATGCAGGCAGTGGTACTAGATGAATAAGAAGGGTCTCAAAGAATTTTGAATAGAAGTGGTCACAAGAAATGCATTTGAATGAATGTTAATATCAGGTGCAAACAGTAGCCTAATCTTTTATGGCTGGTCATTTAGCCATGTTGGCTCAGATCGGTTTGCATTTCCACTGTACTGCATATCATAGTGGGTGAAATTATGGATATTATTGCACTGCCTCTACTACTCCTCCTGAAAAACTCCTCGGCTACCAGCAAGAGCCTCTACTACTGACCACAATGGTATGGTATAAAAATCGTTACGTCGTGAGAACCAACAGTACAGTGATGGCTGCTGCTGACTGTTCATATAGGTTCGGTGTCTTGTGTTGCAAATCTAATGACACTGGTAGTGGCATTCAGGGGTGCTCATGGGGTGGGGGTGTAATTAGGACGATTCCAAAGGCTTATTTATACTTCTGCATTGTGTAATCTGCATGACCCACAGCGGCTGCCTCGCACGTAGCCATGCATTTTTGACTGCAATAACACTAGCCTGGCAGTGAGGTTTTTATGTTGCTCTGTGTCGAGTTCCTTTGCGGGTTTTTTGTTTTTTCTGAAAGCTACCTTAATGTACAAGTAGCTAAAACTTGCTCATTCAGAGGCAGGAGCCGGCAGACATGGAACAACATTAATTATAAGGTAAACACAAAACTAAAATTTTTCATCTGGAGATCCTTCACGGGACTCGACACTTGTAAATACTCGTTCCATTGAGCTCGCGGCTCACAGCACCGCCCACGCTCATCACAACTACACAAGCCAACCAATCACAAAGCTTGAGGGGTGGAATTAGGATGTTTCTAAGGGTCCATGCACTTTATTTATTCAGTCATTTTCTTTTCAGCTTAGTCCCTTTATTAATCTTGGGGTCACCACAGCGGAATAAAATGCTATCTTACCCAGCACATTTTTACGCAGCGGATGCCCTTCCAGCCGCAATCCATCTCTGGGAAACATTCACACACACTCATTCACACTCACACACTACGGACAATTTAGCTTAACCAATTCACCTGTACCGCATTTCTTTGGACTGTGGGGGAAACCTTAGCAACCAAAGGAAACCCACGTGAATGCAGGGAGAACATGTAAACTCCACACAGACGCCAACTGACCCAACCGAGGCTCGAACCAGCGACCTTCATGCTGTGCGCCACTGCGTTGCCTCCATGCACTTTACCCAGAAGTTACTATTATGGGGTAGTAACCACCTCCCCGCCCTTCCAGTCTTTATTTTTGTCTGCAACTTACCCCAACCTCCACAACTGCACCCCGCTCTCCACTTCCATCCTCAACTCAGAGGGGGACCCACCTAAAAAACTCTGCCATAGGGCTCAAACCAGCCAGCAGTACCCCTGGTTGTGGTTATCAGTGATCACAGTGTGTTTTATCTCGCATTAGTAATGGTACGGCTCACTTGGAACTTAATCTGAGGTAGTACTAAAAAAAAGTACCAGGTACTAGGAATGGAACATAATGGAAAAGCCCCCAAAAGTGAGCTGTACCGAGGCCAACTATGTTGTAACATACCTTGTATAGTCAATCATTGAAAACATGTTAATATCAGGTGGAAAAAGGGTCTCATACTCTGGTCAATTGACCTGTGTTTGCTGCCCATTACCGTGCCTGACAGCCAGCAGCACAGGGTTGGAATTTAGCTTAGGGCAAAAATAACACTCCAATATCATTATTAAAGTAAAAAAAAAAAAAAGTCATAGATATGATGGAACTTTCCTCCTTCAAAAGATGCGTTGTTTGAGGCATGATTAATTTCCATATGGGATAACCTACGTGACAGTTTAATACTTTGTAGGAACCTGTTGAGTTAACTGACTCCAAGCATAAGCAATTGTCTTATTGATGGTTTATTCCCCCTTGAAACCTTCCGACACTAAAATTACCCACTTCACCTTTAAGTACAGGGTCGGTGCCAAGTAACACACCAGCATACTGGTGTTTATTGGAATTGCACGGCATCAGTATCTGAGGTTAGTGGTAATTGCTTAAACCAGACGCACTGTTCTCCACAAACATTTACGGGGTGCAATAAAACCGCAAAGACTTGCTTACAGCAGGGCTGGATATGCTGGCTCAATGCTCTGACCACAGCGGCCCGTCTCAGAGGGAGATCACAGAGGCAGGGGAGGGAAATCAGTCATTACACGGGACTCTTTGCTCATTAGTGTCCTTTTGTTTCTTGCCCTTCTCCCTTTCGTCTCCTAGTGCCAGGCAACACTGCGGCCAGGAGACTGGCACACCTGCAGTTGCTGTCTTTGTACACGCTGCCAAAGGACCAATCAAGCATGTCTGTCACATCCTTTAACACACACACACACACCTGGCTAGGCGCTAAAAAACATCAGGGCCACCCGTGACTGCTTGAAGCTAGCAGTGTGTGTGTGTGTGTGTGTGTGTGTGCATGTGTGCAATGGAAGAAGACCTTCTTTGTCTCTTTCTCTCTGGCTTGTCCTCTGTTCTTAAAGGTTTATTCATGATATCGTCTCAGTGGTTCCAACAGAGTCTTGGCTTTCTTCAAGCAGACTGTTCATTTACAAAAGCAGCCTATTGACTATACAGAAGAAGAGTGTCTTTTCACTGCCGATGTCTTTACAGGGCTGTGTGGTTTGTTCATGTTCAGCCTCTGCATCTACCACTATTTTCTTTCTGTGATATTTTTTCAGAGTTCATATGATTACTGTTAAAGTCATGGGTAACGTAGTGGCGCAGTAGGTAGTGCTGATGCCTCACAGCAAGAAGGTCGCTGGTCCGAGCCTCGGCTGGGTCAGTTGGCGTTTCTGTGTGGAGTTTGCATGTTCTCCCTGCGTTTACGTGGTTTCCTCCGGGTGCTCCGGTTTCCCCCACAGTCCTAAGACATGCGGTACAGGTGAATTGGGTTGGCTAAATTGTCCGTAGTGTATGAGTGTGAATGAGTGTGTATGGATGTTTCCCAGAGATGGGTTGCGGCTGGAAGGGCATCTGCTGCATAAAAACAAATGCTGGATATCATTCCACTGTGTGCGACCCCAGATAATAAAAGGGACTAAGCCAAAAAGAAAATGATTGATTGGTTGATATTCAGTCATATTAAAATAGTCAGTTCAGTCATATAAGTTGATTCAGTGTTCTTCAATTCAGATGATTCATTCAATAGCTACGAATTACAGGGGATTCTCAAATTCTGATTCATTTTTTTAAAATTATCTTGATTCATTGGGTTCAATTAAATAAATTTGTCCCATAATAAAATAGATGATTCAGTCATATATGAGTTGGTTTAGTATTAAATTCTGTTGGTTTATTCAAAACAAATTATGCAAATTCAGTCACATGAGTTGGTCCAATTGTATTCATGAAGTTGGTTTGTGCTATTCAGTTCAGTTGATTCGGCCAAATATGGAGCCACATCAGTCTCAAAAATAATACATTCATTTATTCATTTTCTTGTCGGCTTAGTCCCTTTATTAATCCGGGGTCGCCACAGCCGAATGAACCGCCAACTTATCCAGCAAGTTTTTACGCAGTGGATGCCCTTCCAGCCGCAACCCAGCTCTGGGAATAAAAATAATACATTTACAAAATAAAGTTCTAATATGCACAGCACAATTCACATTTTACACAATCCGATTTGTAAATTGAAAGCAGTTTGTAAATACAACACAAAATGCATGAATTCACAAGTAAAAGTTATAAATATTTTTGTCAAATATATTGAATTTGTATATTTATGGATCTTGTTTGGAACTTACGAATTGGATTTGTGTGTTTATGAATCGTGTTTTTAATTTACGAATTGGATTTGTGTATTTATGAATCGTGTTTTGAATTTACGAATTGAATTTATGTAATTATGGACCGTGTTTTGAATTTATGAATTGGATTTGTGTATTTATTAATCGTGCTTTAAATTTACGAATTGGATTAGTTATTTTTGAATCGTGTTTTGAACTTACGAATTAGATTTGTGTGTTTATGAATCGTGTTTTTAATTTACGAATTGGATTTGTGTATTTATGAATCCTGTTTTGAATTTACGAATTGAATTTATGTAATCATGGACCGTGTTTTGAAATTACGAATTGGATTTGTGTATTTATTAATCGTGCATTGAATTTACGAATTGGATTAGTTATTGTTGAATCGCGTTTTGAACTTACAAATTGGATTTGTGTATTTTCAGCTTATGAAATGGATTACGAATTGGATTTGTGTATTTATGAATCCAGTTTTTCGTGTTTTATTTTGTAGACATTATTTTTGAGACTGGCCAGTCTCCATAGTCAAGGCTGTCAGTTACAGTTGATTTTTTTTTTTTTTTTTTTTTTACAGTTGAAGTTCTGAATCAACTTCTCACTCACTTGGTTCAGTCAAATTAATTTGATTCAGTTATTTGTCATACAAGTTGGTTCTGTAATATTCAATTCAGTTGACTCAATCAGGTCTATCAGCTGTTTCAGTCAGAATAAATCTGGATTTGTCATTTTCTTGATTGTGTCATACAAGTTGGTTCAGTCAACCTAAACAGTACTTCTGGCTTGAATAAACCAGGTCATTAGCTACCACTGAATTCTCATTTTTACAGCCCAATCCCCTGAATAATGCCTGACACCGTAATGCTATCTGGCACTGGCGGTTTTGATGATTGAGTCAGTCAGAGACTCACAGCTGGAGGAGAGAAAGACAAGAGCAGGGAAGGGGGTGGACATGTGGGGGTGTTTCCTTTCCTCTCCTCCCTCTATCTCTCTCTTACTCTCTGAATGTGAGACCGGAGCTCTGCGCAGAGAGAGCCGCTTCTCATTCAAACCTCCAAAGCGACCGCGGGATGTTGTACTGTATGAAGAGTATGTGAATAAAGCGGAGAGAGAGACATAATGAGCGGGCGGGTTCTCAACGGGAAAATGCTGCAGCTTCAGGGTCAGAGAGCAGGACGGACAATGCACTATCATCTCTCAAGGTAAAGCAAACCAGTGCTGGACTACTTCTGAATATCAATATCAACGCGTTATCTCTATTGTTTCGACCGCCGAGAGTGTCAGTACTTTAAACAGCAGTCACTAACATCACTGACCGATTGAAATACACTATCTCTCTATCGTGTATACGCTTATAAGTGCTAATTGAATTTGATTTGCAGCACAATTTGTTGGTTAATGACTCTCGCGGGAGAGCGTAATTAATTGGGGGATTAATTTCCACGCGCATATTGTGAGTGTCTTTGTGTCCGTGAGTTGTGTTAAAGTGTGCGGATAGTTGCGTGTCACCGCCGGTGTGTGAGTGTCGCAGACGGAGGCGTTGAATGTGAATGAATGGAGGTGTGTATCGGTGCATTGCGGAGGGGGGAACAGGCGGATATCTCGCGTCAGGAGGAACTGTTCTCTCCTATTGTTTGACGACTGTTTGTCGATTGACCAAAGCTCGGGTTATTCACTGAAAAAGGACGCGTGGGGTGTTTTTGTTTTAGTTCGTTATATACAGTAGGCTACATTCCTCACTGACCTACATATAAGAGGATGCGAGTGGGGTGCTGTGAGCCGGTGCTCCACATTTTCATTAACTGTATAGTGGCTGCGTCTCAAATCACTGCGAGATGACTATCTTGAAAGCATTTTAGGGTATTCTAAACGTGTTCTAACGTTCCTTTTTGAATTCGAATTCTAAAGGGGGCGTGTCCGCTGTCTTATTAGCCTACTAGTAGAGCATCCTTTTGACAAAGGGCTAATAATTAATTAGTCGGCTAAAGGTCAATCGTTGGGTTTGTTCCTTCATAAATCATGTTGAAAGAGAGGATATAGGGAAAATGATGGCTAGTGATTGAGTTGAATATTTCCAAATGTGGGTTTTACTTCTGAAAGTCAATTTCTTTATAATCACTCATGAAGCTTATAGTTTGCCCGCAATAAATAAATAAATAAATAAATAAATAAAATAAAAACTGCTTGTGGAGCATCTTATCACAGCACTGCATGGTGCAAGTTGTCACAATTGTACTGTGCTATTGAATGACGTACCTGACTTTCTTATTGTCATTCCTATTGAATGGCGTACCTATCTTCAAAATGCATACATTATATATATTGATGCTATAAAAACACATTACAACTGTGAATGTGAATGTTTAAAGTTCAGAATAGCTAAAAAAAAATCAACATATGGTACAATAACCTTGGTTCAAGGACCTAAAAAAATTATATATATATATATATATATATATATATATATATATATATATATATATATATATAGGTGGGCATAGATATTTTTTTATCTAGATTAATCATGGAATTAATCTGGATTAATCTAGATTAAAATGGCTTATTTGAATTCTGCCAAAGGCATTCAGAATATGTGTGCTTCTCAAATAATAAGTAGTATTTGAAAACGGGTTTCTCATGCCAGGTGGCGCATTAGACCTTGGGCTCATCTCCTGTTTCCAAAATGCATCAAAAACTGCTTGAGAAACTGTTCTACTCTGATAATTGGTGATGAAAATAAATCATGTTCAATAAGATGTACTTGTGTTTACTAACTGTTTATTCAGGTAAACATGAATTTTTAACTGTATGTAAACTCATGCCTACATAAACTCGAAACAGTGATTTTTGATTCCCTTAATCTGACTAAAGTCATAACTGAACTAAACAGAAATGAATTTATAGCATGTGGAGTGTGCAGATATTAGTGGCATTAATGAAGTAAACACTGTGATCAGTAAGCACCGTCATGTAGGACTTTTTGCCATATTTTCCGTCAAGATTCACAGACGCGGCTGTTTGTAAAGGACCGCACACACACACACATCGTGAAGTGTATTATTACTTATTTGTGTCAAATATTTGTCACAAAGGCATGAATGAAATGTTCATGAGTTAAAGTGAAACTGCCAAACTGCAGTAGTCTGATGGCACACCGGTCAGGTATATATCCGCGCTAAAATATCAAGGTGAAAGTCACCATAGCTTGCGTAGAATAGACCCAGCTCCCTATATATATATATATATATATATATATATATATATATATATATATATATATATATATATATATATATATATATATGTATGTATTGGGTAGGATTGGGAATGTATAAAAATAAACTGCAAAAATTTTAAATATTTGCATAGATACACCAATTTGCATTTATACACCACGTGCACAGAAGGGGCGTGGCCAGAGGCGCTGTAATGTTATCACAGAGAAGCTTTTTGGTGACATAGAGCCAATCCGTGAATCACAGAACATTATATTAGCTGACCAATCAGAGCCTCTTGAGGACGGGCTTTTGGAGGATGGCCGCTTTCATGTTAGATGAGTAGCAGTATATAATTAGAGTAAGATATATGAAAAAATAATGTGATTTTTTTTTTTTTTTTTTTTTTTTTTTTTTTTTACAAATGAAGAATGAGCACACATTGCTTTGCTTCTTATAAACACAACCGAGCCTTATAAATACACTCTGGACCACCACTTTAATACTTCTAGAATTAAAAAGAGTACCCCAAAAATAACTGAAGCCACAAAAATTAGAGGGTTCATTAAATGGCATATCATATTTTAGGCTGATGCATTTTTAGTGGACATCTCTAATTTCAACACATTTCCCATCATTTTTTACACAGATTCCCATTGTTGCACATTTTTGTTGTGCGATTGGCTCGTAGATTAATATTTAGTAAAAAAGTCCAGAGCTTATCATTGTTATAACTCAATATAATATCGTTTATTGGCTCAGCCCTAAAATAAACCAATAACTAATAATGAGAATTAGTTCTTAAAGGGATAGTTCACCCAAGAATGAAGAATAGACTCAATATTTACTCACCCTCAAGTGGTTATAAACCTTTATTAGTTTCTCTATTCTGTAGAACACCAAAGAAGACATTTTGAAAAATGCTGTAAATCAATGACCACAGACATCCATAATAAAAAAAACAAATGAAAGTCAATGGTTTTCAGCATTTTTCAAAATATCTTCTTTTGTGTTCAACAAAACCAAAAAGAAAAAAAAGAAAGAAACTCAAACAGATTTGTGATAAATAAAGTTTATAAATGAGCAAATAATAAGTTTTGGATGAACTATCCATTTAAACTAAAGAGTTACCAATATTTTTATTTAAAATGTGTAAGAAATTTTGTCAGACCTTTTTAGAATAAATTTATTATTAACATTTTCCATAACATTTACTCAAATCAATGCATCTAAAGCATCAAGCCATAAGAAATGCATTGAAAAATGCATTAACTAAATAATAACAATAATAAAAAAGCTCATCTTGACCTCAGCTCCGCCCCTTTAGTTTAGTGATACAACTTCATCCTTAAAGCTGCAGTGTTCATCTTAGGCTCTCAGTTAACTAACTTAAAATCTGACCCCTCTCCCCAGGCCACTAACAGACGGTGCCCCCCTCTTTTCCTGCTGTCCTTATTGATTTTGACCTTGAAACGCGCAGTCCTGTTTTTGCTCTTTCTGGATGGCTGACCTCTTAAATCGACCCCTTATGTAAAGTCATTAGGAACAAAGAGATCAAGCCGTTATTGCTCTGTGTTTAGTCATTAATGCTGTACACAAGTTGTCTTTGTGCCTTTGACAAAAACCAGTTTCTCAACTGTCGCCTTATCAGTTTTATCATGACTGAGTCTCTCCAAAGTTGACGGGTTCACCCTCTTAATCTGTTTGTTTTAGTTGTTGGACCGTTTAAAATCAAACATCGGTATTGCCAGAAGGTGATATATAGTTGGGCAGCTGGCAGAGTGTGTCATTTATACAGGAATAAGAGCTGGCCTTTCTGTTATTTTTTGTGAACTATGCTAAGAACTATGCCAGTGTAAAGAGATTAGTTGTGGTGTGTTAGTCACTTTCTGGGAGGTTTGCTTGGTCTGGACGTGTTGGTGTCATGTGTAGTCAAACGAAAACCTGTCTGACACAACTGGTTTTGTGAGCGCAGGATTTGAGTGGTTTAAACCTGCTTAAAGGGATAGTTCACACACAAATCAAAGATCTGTCATCATTTATTAACCCTCCACTTGTTCCAAACCTGTTTGAGCTTCTTTTTTGTGTTGAACACAAAAGAGGATATGTTGAAAACATTTCACAACTTGCAGTCATTTTTGTCTTTTATTATTATTATTATTTTTTTTGATCATGCTTTTTATTTTAAGGTACAATCCTCGCTATTAACAAACCAATAAGACTTTTAGCTCAATAAACTACTAATTTGCTGATAGTTTAATAGTTGGAAAATGGTAGGCATTTGGTAGGATTGAGGATGTAGAATATGGGGTTTTCTTTGAGTATGTTGATGTACTTCCAACTGAAATGTACGGAGACCCAGAAGGGACATGATGGTGGGGAGAAAAATGGGTGAAAGAGAAAAAACTAAGTGGGAGAAAAAAAATGCATGGGAAAAAAAACAGCAATAGGAAAATATATATATTTTAAAGTTTTTGCGTTCCCTCGCAGAGATGTTTTGTGTTATCTCGCAAAACTGTTATTCCACAAACACTTCCTGTTCCCTTCATACATGTCAATCCTTCCATTTTTGTCGGGATTCTTTTGTATTTTACCATTCAATCCCACTATCATTCTATCATTAAGTATTTTCCCATATTTCTTGTGTATTTTTAATCTTGAAAGCACGCTGAAATTAATATAAAAACGTCTGCATTCACTTTCTTTCCATTAAAGCTGTGCGCCGATCATTACCCTTCAAATGCAACCTCTGAATCAGCAAATGCATGTATACGGACCCGTTCCGTATGATAAACCGATCCCAGATCAGCTAAAGTGCAGGACACTTTGGGATTCGGGTGTGCGTTTAAACAGACAAATACACTTCATAATATGTAAACATGTCCGTCCTGAATGCAGATACTCCTTTTACCACAGTAAAGCTCAAAGTGTCTGTAGCTTACTGGAGTCAGGAACAGTGGCATAGCGGATGGGCCCGCAGGGCATGCACCGCAGAGGGGCCCCCGCGTGATTAGGGGGCCCCGCGTCGTCGCGATTTTTAATAATTGAAAATCCAGCAACCGCAATAATCCAACTCTTGGGAACAACTGTGGTCGGAACCAAAGTTTACAGGTCTGTGTTCTTCAAACACCTCTCAAGCAGTGGACTACTTCATTCTGATTGCTTGCCGCTGAACCGAGTCATATCGTAGCTCAAAATTGACTTGATTTTAACTCTCCTTGACGCTTACACCGGAGAAGACGCTCCGCGCTGTTTCTCGCCGCCGGTTCTCATTGACGCTCTCGCCGCTTTCGGTTTGTGATCGCTCCTCAGTTTGTGAAGGCTTCCTCACGTTGTTGCTCCACCCCCACCTCCCTTCCCCGCTCCTTAATTTGTGATCGATCCCCCCTGCTGCGCTACGCCACTCGTCAGGAACTGTTACTATTTAAAGTTAGGTAGGTGTAAATCCCCAAAACTGAGTGCTGGCTAACAGGTTAAATGTCTGGGTAAAAAACACAAACTTGTTCCCTTTTGAACACAATATATTTTATTTTAAGAAAAGTTTAAAAATATTTTAGAGCAGTAAACGTGTCAGGCTAAATGAATTATTGACTACTGTTTCAAAAACAGATTTTTTTTATTTAAAATGGCATCTTTTATGTTCGAGATATTGTTGTGCTAAATAACAAAACATAAAATTTACATAAAAATCGTACACATACCTTAGGAACGCTATTGCAGAAAATGTTGACGGTTTTAAAACCTTGACTTTTCCAAACCGCGGTATACCTTGAAAACGATTGTCATCCCATGCCTAATTTCACGTGGACTCTAAACTAAGGTGTTGCCTCTTTCTACTATGGATATCAATGACTTCCACCATTCTTCAAAATATCTTATTTTGTAATTATTGGAATTTTGTATAAAACTAATTTTTTTATGGTTCAAAAGTAGGTAAGTTGATGGTGTGTAAATTCTAGGGGAACTATATGCCTTGTCACAACTTTGCCTCAGGCTCTAAATCTTGTGCGGCTTTACTGCTGTCATGGATGAGCTTCCCGCAGTGAACTATTTGTATCTACAGGGGGTGGAAAGGATGTTCTACTCCATTAAAGCAAATAAAGTAACTAGCAAGCTTTTGTTCTGTCTGCTTTTGTTGCAAACAGCATGCTGGTCCGAATTATCTCCTATGTCAGGTTGAGAACAGCACCCACAGTATCCTGTTTTGAGGGAAAAATTTGCTGGTGGTGCATCATGAAGTCTAAAAATTGGACACCACTTTTGGGATGTGGGTTATTTTTTTAAAAGGTCAGCATAATTATTTTTAGGTATGTAATTGAGGCAAACATGCATCGATGCATTTTATTCTTATTTATTTATTTATTTATTTTTGATTCCGCACAATGGTTTGTGATGAGATACTGAATAGTTTATATGAGACATGAGATCTGATTACTGAGGATTTGTTCATTTGTCACCCAGTTTTACCTTTTAAGTAGATAATAATGGTGCAGTGTTGCTCTGTCCAGGTTTAGAAGTTAGCATCCATATTGCCTTAGATGTCTGTATTTTTTCTTTGATTTTTTTGCATATGTGTGTATTTCTTTTGTGGTAGACTTATCCAAAATTTCATGACATTCCACATTTTACTGCTAATTCTGTTGTTGACACTGGATTCTAAAACTCAGTCCATCTTAAATAATGCATCAAAGAATCAGTTATTATATATTGTCAAAGAATTATGGTTAACATTCTTTAGTTAATTTCAGTTCTTGTTACACATGCACACTACATACTATAGTAATTACAATTAATTAATTACAATTCCTATTAAAATTACAAAATTTACATTTACATAAATAAAAATTTGGGCGACGCAGAGGCGCAGTAGGTAGGGCTGTCACCTCACAGCAAGAAGGTCGTTGGGTCGTTGGTTTGATCCATGGCTCAGCTATTGTTTCTGTGTGGAGTTTGCATGTTCTCCCTACGTTCGCGTGGGTTTCCTCCGGGTGCTCCAGTGTCCCCCACAGTCCAAAGACATGCGGTACAGGTAAATTGGGTAGGCTAAATTGTCCGTAGTGTATGAGTGTGTGTGTGAATGTGTGTGTGGATGTTTCCCAGAGATGAGTTGCGGCTGGAAGGGATTAATAATTATTTATTAATAAATCAATTAATAAAGGATTAATAAAGGGATTAAGCCGGCAAGAAAATGGATGAATGAATTAATGAATAAATAAAAATTTACATTAAAATGATATATATATATATATATTACTATTAATTATGCATAATTACATGCAACTAACACTAAACCTGGCCACACCCTCTTTACAGCAAGCAATTTCATTCGGCTGCTAACTTTGAAACACCTCTCGGATAGTAAGATTGGACATTTTTTTCAAACCTGTGTGCCAAGCTTCCGAATAAATTTCATATTTGTAATGCAATCACCAAAAAAATTCAAGAAAAAATGTATTTTAGGTATAGTTAGTAAACATTTGAATCAGACAGCCCAATCAAATGCGCAAGCATACTTGAATGAAACAAGATCACGACACCAACCATATTTATGGCCGTTTCACACCACATTATCCTCTGAATCCAATCACGCTGGTCTTCTGAAGTAATTCCCAACTTGGTCTTGATGGCAAATCTCAGACAGGCACCTCTCTTCGTTTACAAGTTTGTGGGTATCTGTGTCATTTCAATCATGTGATGTACGATTGACGGGATGGACTGTAGCTCAGGTTTGTTACAAAACCAGAGAACATTTGGTTTCAAGTGTAGTTGGTTCGTTTAAAAGAAGAGATTACAAGCTTTACATGGATATATTGTCCATGTCTCTGAACAGTTTTTTTCTAAGATTCCATTATGTTTGTTGACCCCAGAAAGTTCATAACAACTTCTGAAAATGTAAAAATACATGTTTGATCCAAGCCCCTCCTTCGGAGAATCATCAGTCTATAGCAGGGGTGTCCAAAGTTTAGTTCCAACCACAAACAGTCACACCTGGACAAGCTAATCAAACTATTAAGCTGCGGCCACAATGGGCTTTTCCTCCCATAGACTTCCATTCATACGCACGCGAATGCGTCAGACCGGAAACGCAGGGTCATGCATCAAGTTTCGCAGGTTGCTGCGGTGCAAAGTTTAAACTTGGTGAACTCTGACCTGCGAAATCACGTCACTTGACTGCGTGAGACCAATTGAGGATCAAAACATGACCTCTCTGGACAGAAATTTAAAACATGAAACAATCGCTAGCTTTTTTAAATGTCTAAGCTTGTTTAATCCTGCCCCTTTTTGCAGCTTCGTACGACAGAATTTTGCACACAAACTCTAGTGTGACCGTCGCTTTAGGCTGTTTAGAAACATCCTTGCAGGTGTGTTGAGGCAAGTTGGAGCTAAAATCTTTGGAGCTAAAAGTTTTTACATTCCTGGTCTATAGTGATCGATGATTGGCTCTTGTTCTTGAATTTCATTACATTTTTCCCTATTCAAAAGTATACACATGACATGTCTTGTGTAGTCTATAGTCTTTGACTTAATCTATATTCTAACCATATAGTAAGTACATTCTTGCAATTACTATTGATGCTTAAATATAAGCGTAATACAAATTGAATGTTTAATGTTTGTACAATGTATTATATTTAACATGTGTATATATGTGTTATATAAGCCATTCTGCTCTTATAAAACCATACTGGTGAGTGAGGTTAAATGAATATATAAAGCCAGCATGTATTGGTACTAGCACTCCATTGCATCGGTCAAGAATGTGTCACTTCCATGCATTTTTCCACTGAAGAATGAGAAACTTGGCAAACGTTAAATCACACGACTCCAGTAACCGCTGCAAAATATTCAAATGATTTTCTTTTCTTTTTTTTAAAGCCAGCAGAGTTCTCGGTCTATTTCTGCTCATGATTCTTGTTAACCTCAGCAACAACAGTTCCTCGTGACTCTGCAGTTGTGCTGAGGTATAGAGGGATTAGTTTTTGAATCCGTTCCTGCGTATTGTTATGGTGAAGAGTGTGTGCAGTTGGTCTTCAGCAGCTGGAAGGAGGAGGAGGAGCAGGAGGAGGAAGAGGCCACGCTGGGTTTAACAGTGGCCACAGCTGCTACGAGTTAGAGGAGCACGTTTCATTCACTCTACCTCTCGGTCCCCCTCGTTCAAACCAAAACATTTCCCTCAGCATCCTGGATTCAAACGGGAGTGAGTCCGTTAAATCAACCGACAACACTGGAGGAGAGCCATCAGAAACCTGAACTTCAACACATGTACTCAAAGCTCATTGGTGAAGATGTCTTGCTTTCCAGATTATTATTATTTTTTAAATGTAAAGGGAACATGCGTTTAAAAGGAGAGAGAAGATCCTCATTCTTTTATCAACATGATTAATTAAAACTAGTGTTGAGAACGCCGCAATCTGATTAAGGATCTGATTAAGATGGTGCTCATGCAACACTAGGCAACTTAACTAAAGCTTTTAAATTTTGTTTTGAGGGTCCGAAAAAGTTTCACAGACATGGTTATAAAAACAGCAACACCATGCGTGTTTGTATTACAAGTTTTGTCTAAAGGGATGAGTAAATATTTGACAACCAAAGCAACAATGGTGGACTACAGGACTCTATGTGCGCAGGCGCAGCTTGGCTGTTTCTCAGTGTGCGCCCTTCAGCAATCTTGCGTCCTTGTGTTCTCGTGTAATGTCATCATCAAAACTGAACACCGTAAGAACGGAGGACATGTGAAAGTTCATGCTCTTGATGTACCTCGGCTCGTTTTTGTTAGTTTGTCCTGTTTTATGTCTATCAAACCAGTGGCGTAGCGGACTGGCATGCGGGGGGGGCCCCGCGTGATTAGGGGGCCCCGCGTCGTCGCGATTTTCAATAATTGAAAATCCTGTAACCGCAATAATCAAACCCTTGGGAACAACTGTGGTCGGAACCATAGCTCACAGGTCTGAGTTCTCTGAACTCTTATCAAGCGGTGGACGTCTTCACTCTGATTGCTTGCTGCCGAATCGCGTCATAGCTCATTACCATAACGTTTACTTAATTTCAACTCTCCTCGACGCTCACACTGGAGAAGACGCGCCGCGCTGTTCCTCGCCACCGGTTCTCATTGAAAATTAATGACTTTTGGCTACTTTGACGCTCTCGCCGCTTTCGGTTTGTGATCGCTCCTCAGTTTGGCAAGGCTTCCCTGCGTTGTCGCTCCACCCCGCCCCTCTTCCCCGCTCCTCAATTTGGGATCGCTTCCCCGCGTTGTCTCTCCACGCCCCCCCCATCAGGGGGCCCCGTCAGTGATCCCTGCAGGGGAGCCCCCGCATTTTGCGCTACGCCACTGTATCAAACACGATTAGTTATACCAGGGACAAGCTGCTGAACATTCGGCAGTGCACACCAACTAATGCCGAATCAGATTTTGATTTCGTACATCAATAATCAATTTAGATTTTTGGTTTTGCAAAACATTGTCATCAGATTAATAGAGGGACTAAACCGAAAATGAAATAAATCTTCTTCTTCTTCTTCTTCGGCTTTAGTCCCGTATGGTTGCGGGGTCGGCTCTTCGGAACAAGTCCTCCATTTAGACTTGTCCATATGATAACGACTTTTTTACACATTCCGGCCGACCTGTCACCTGTCGGAGCACCCCGAGGAAACCCAAGCGAACGCAGGGAGAACATGCAAACTCCACACAGAAATGCCAACTGAGCCGAGGTTCGAACCAGCGACCTTCTTGCTGTGAGGCGACAGCACTACCTACTGCGCCACTGCTTCGCCCGAAAAGGAAATAGATGAATGAATAAAATGACACAAAGTGGTGTGCATTTAGATATTCTGTTAGTTGGTTGGCGGGCTTGCCTTCTTTACTACAGTATTACTTTGCCTCAGTTTGATGCACATCAGCTTCTAGTTTTTTTTTTTTAAATGCAACAACAAAATGTGCATAAAATGTGCAGATGGAAACTGCTATCAAGGAAAGAGTTAAAAAATTGGCACCCCCTATCCCCCGCTGTGCAAATATTGGCATAAACATCAAGCTCATATTGATTTGTTGTTAATATACTATATATATTCCACATAGATCCTTAGTAAAAGATAAATAAATGTTCAAAAAAAAGCTTGTGTGTCCGGACGGTCAAATCTATGCAATGGCCTTGATTCCGAAGTCATTTTACAGTGGAAAAGACATCCAAACGAATAGCCTAGTTTGGGTTATTAGAGCCAGATTAAACCTAGTCCAAAACCGCAGGGGATTTTCAACAGAGAATCCCCTCTGAGCTGTTTCATTAGGCTTAATCTGTGCTTGGGAAAATGGCCACTAAAATCCCAATCAGCAATTAATTTGAACTCAAAACAAGTCCTAATCTCGGTAGCCTTTAAGCTCCACATTTAAACACGTTGAGGAGAGAGTAGGGCGTAGACAGAGTGGAAAATGATTACAGGTGGGATCGTGCTTCAGAACAGCATTAATGACTTGCTCGCAGACCGTAAATCTGGATTGAGTCTCCAGAGTTCTGCTTGCTCAATATTTAGAGTTTCCCTGGATTTCTGCACTCTCCAAACTGTTGCTTAATACCTTCGTGTCTGGTTCACATGATTTGAGTTCACAGACTCTGTCATCGGCTTCACAGAATTCGAAAGACTGTGAGTAATGGACCACTATGGACAGTCTGCAGGAAATCCAGTGAGGAGATGTCGGCCAAGGTTGACCTCACTGACTCATGTTTGTTCTAGAGAGTGGCTCAGCTTCATCGATGGTTGTTTGGTTTACTGATTTTAATATATGTAAGAGATGAGAGTAAAAAATAGGAATAGGGCAGAGTTAAGGCACATTGATGCTGCACTTTTTGCTTAAAAGACTTCTATTCATATGCACACACATGCAGAAGACCGATAATGCAAGCTTGTTTGACAAGTTTCCGATGTTTCTGTGTTCCAAAGTTTAAGCTCTGTGAACCTGCAAGATTGTATATCGTGATTGCATGGGACCAAGGTCAAAGCCTGCTTGCTTTATCAATGTCTAATCAGCTTGTTTTAACCCACCATTTGTTGCATGACAGAATTTTGCATGGTCAAACAAGAAAACCTCCAGCTGTCTGTTCGATGTACCTTGCTTTAAACGCTTTGACGTCATCGACTTTCGCTTTAAGATTTAAAGGGCTAGCATTGCACCAGACCCCCCCTTAAGTGGTTTCGTTTGAAAGTGTAGAATCTATATTTTATGGATATATGCATCACTTTGTTTTATTATACTGTACAAAAGTTATTTACACTTAAATACACCGTATTTTGAATTTCCAAGCTAGATATTAAACATTGGTTAATTTGGTCCCACTATACATTAAGTGTCCTTAACTACTATGTAATTACATAAAAAAAAAAATACAATGTACTTACTGTGTTTATAATGTATTGGAGAACACTTGTGGTGCTTTTGAGTTGGGATAGAGGTTGGGTTATGGACAGGTTTGGTGGTATGGGAAGGTTTAAGGGTGGGTTAAGGTGTAAGGGATGGTCAACAGTGTATTTACCAATGTAGTTGCAAAAGTTAATTACAAATGTAATTACATACATGTATTTTATCAAGCATAAGTACACAGTAAATACATGTATTTACACAATAAGTACATTGTAACAAACTATTATTTCCTGTGTAAGTACATATTAGTTAAGGCCATTTAATATAAAGTTGGACCGTTAATTTTCATATTTTTCATATGGGTTTAAATATGACACATGTACAAGTTATAGCTCAAATGAAAGCTCCTGCCGTTGCTCATATGGTTTTAGGGTTCTTTTTACTGAATTATATTCACATATCAAACAGTTGTCGAATGAATCGCGGTGTTTCCATGGCGCAGAAGTGAAAACAATACATTTATGATCACTAAGCAGCCCCAGATAGCACAGACAGCTGTCATGTCTTACCTTATGCTGTGCGCTTCAGGGCCATTTCTCCTCTGTTTTTGAGGTGATGTGCATAAGTAATCATTTTTAATGTCTGACGTGGTCCAAACACAGTGAATTATGTTTGATCAAACAAAAGAATAGTTAAAAATGAAAACAATGCTTAATCCCTGTGGCTTGTATAGCACCTCTTATCAGTTGGAATACAATAACTTTTGCATAGATTATGGTAGAGACATTTTTCTGTTTTCCTATGATTACAGATGTGCAGGAACCACCAAAATTAATTACAGGACCCTAGACCACACAGAACCTAAAAGGTACTCTTTCAAATTATAGTTTTAAAAAAAGAAAAATACAAAAAGTGCCTCTTTTTTAAGGTGTTTATTATAACACAGACAACATATACAGTTATTCTAAACACTTTCAATAGTTTTTTTTATGAAAATTCAAAGGGGTTTCTTTAAAATGATACCAAATTATTTGCATTTACACATCTGCATGTGGATTTGGGAAGCTTTTAAATTTGGGTAGGCAAAATCCAGGCGGAAATCCCAAAATAGAGTTTAAGAGGTTAAATGATCTAAAATGATTTGACAGATCTTGGATCGTTTTAGCTTGTAAACTGATCTCCTCGAATTCTCAGTCACAGACCTTAAAACACATGCAAATGACAAACTTTCACTCTATTAGGGTTAAACTTAGCAGTGACTCTACAAACCATGTTTTCTGTAGCTCCTGGCCATCTACAGTATTATTCAGACTCAACATTGCATTTCTTGCGATGTGACCCTTACAGATTGCGATATACTGTAGATCCTGAAAGGATATATTTTGCAGCCCTAATCTGTAGTTTATTAACTCCCCTCCCCTTTCTGAAACGCACACACATCTGCCATAATCTGGACAGATGGAATATGGTGTCATTATTGGGAAGTTGCTATAACTTGATATATAATCCCTTAATAATCCCTTTTGTACAGGCTTATTTTGCTTTGGTAGGCTTGCGAAACCAATCCTGTTATTCTATCATGTTGTTTTTCATTTTAATACGTGCTATGGAACTACGTCAGGGAGGAAATACATTTCTGTTTTCACATGAAAAAGCTGGCCGATCAGATAAATGAGCGGTCCCATTGAGACTAGCACTCAGCATAGCACTGTTGGGCCACGGACGGCTTTTTGGCAGACCCTCAGTGACCCTCTGGCTCCATATGTTTAACATACAGCACAATATGCATAAGGTGTCAGTGTCGGTTAGGGTCATGTGACAATCCGTCAATGTAAATCCATCAAAACCCAGTGGAATAAGCAGAAATCAATGCGGTAAAATATTCTGGATGTTGTATGAACTGAATCGAAATGCATGCATCCTTCATAAGCAGCATGTATTTGATAAGCTGTCTTGGTCCAGCGTTGTCAGGCCAATCTGTTCCTCAAAGCTTAGCTGGTTAGGTGGTCCTGCACCCCGTATTGCGGACCATCTGTGCCGCCAGTCTCAGCCATTTCTCCACCCACTCTTCAACACTTCACACACACAAACACACACAAGTGTACCTGCTACTGTAGAGACAAACGATAATCAGAATGCTTATTAAATTCAAGATCAGCATAATGAGGGTTGAATGAAGTGGGATATTGTACTGGGAGGTAATGAACAAAGAGACACTGATGACTGATCAGCATAGTGCTTAATGCCTAACCCCACTTTTGTGTATATATATATTTTCAATATGTATATTATATATTTTATTATATATTATTTTATTATATTTTTTTATTTATTATATATTTTAATGTTAACAAATCTTGAATTTGAGTTCATATTATTTGTTTATGTTTTAGAATATATTATTATTATTTTTTAAATATTAACTTAAAATATTTTTTCTCTTTTATTTTTTTCTCTTTATTTTCGTATTTTATTTATAATATATTTTAATGTTAGCAAATTTTGAATTTGGGATAATTGTTATATTTATTTATCTGCTTATTTATGTTTAAGAATATAATTTATATATATATATATATATATATATATATATATATATATATATATATATATATATATATATATATATATATATATATATATATAGGTAACTAAATAAAAAAAATTCTATATTTTTTTCTAAATAAATAAATAAATGCATTTTGTAATGCAATGTTTTGTTTTTTTTTTATTGAATTTTAGGTTCCTATTTCCATATAATTTTCTTTCATTTTTAATTAAAATTGTGAGATAAATCTAGATGTATATTAGCTATTTTAATATATACACTACCGTTTTGTTTTTTTCTCCCCGTTTTCTCAAGAAAATTATTCTGTTCATCGAAACGGCATTTATTAAATGTAAAATTGTTAAATACTTATTTATTGAATATTTATTTTTACTTATTGTATGTATTTTCTAATTAAGTTATTAGTCCTGTCATTATTGCTTTTATTACTACTACTACTACTACTACTACTACTACTATTACTACTACTACTACTACTAATAATAATAATAATAATAATAACATAAATAATTAATATTAGAGGGATTTCTGAAGGATCATGTGACTGAAGACTGGGATAATGAAGCTAAAATTTCATTTTTAAAGTCACTGGGATAAATTATTCAATTAAATTATAAGCTACTTTTGAACAGTTACAGTGCAGTAATATTTCACAATTTTACAGCTTGTACTGTATTGTTGATGAAATAAATGCAGCCTTGGTGAGCAGGAGAAGCTCATTTTAAAACATTTTAAAATCCTACTGACCCCAAACTTTTTTATATATACAGTATACATAATTGATGCTTACTTGATATGAGGGAAGAAAAATAAAATGAATTTTATTGTCTAAAGTACTAAATAATAGTAATAATAGGTTAGAATTAGAATATGGTGTCGGGTGACACAACGTCAAGCTAAAACATTATTAGATGTTGATATATGGTTGGGGCGACATAGTGGCGCAGTAGGTAGTGCTGTCACCTCACAGCAAGAAGCTCGCTGGTTCGAGCCTTGGCTGGGTCAGCTGGCGTATCTGTGTAGAGTTTGCATGTTCTCCCTGCGTTCGCGTGGGTTTCCTCCGGGTTCTTCGGTTTCCCCCACAGTCCAAAGACATGTGGTACAGGTGAATTGGGTACGCTAAAATTGTCCGTAGTGTATGAGTGTGAATGAGTGTGTGTGGATGTTTAACAGAGATGGGTTGTGGCTGGAAGGGCAACCACTGCATAAAACATATGCTGTATAAGTTTGCAGTTCATTCCACTGTGACGACCCCAGATTAATATAGGGACTAAGCCGAAAAGAAAATGAATGAATGACTGATATATGGTTGTTTTTAGCTTGTGTTGGAAAGTGACCAATATCCAACATCCCTCTGGACACTGACATTGGTCTGACATTGAGTTCTGACGTCAATTCGATTTTTATTTTCACCCAAAATGCAACATCCCCACAAAATTGGGGTACAACATCAATTTGACCTTATGTTGGCATCCTATGCCTGTTGCCAATATACAGTGAAGTGTCAAAAGTGTTTAATATCTCAAGATAACATTTTCGACATTATGAATGACATTCCAGGACAGTTAGAAAAGCTACTATAAATGATAATGATAATAAACTCTGCCAGCTACCAGTTTAGTTATTTTAAAATCCTCAGAAACATTTTATACTGTAAATACTGTATTTTTGTATACATATTGCACACTTTCTTTAATACATATTGCTATCTTAATAATATAAAAAATTGCTGAAGCCAAGTCTACAGCACACCTGAGCCAAGTCTGGCAATGTACATTGGCTTTAACCCTGCCTTTGTTCTCGCCTGAAGGGACAACTGTGGCACTGCTTCAACAATGGTGCATTTCATGCAGCAGCAGCAGCTATTTGTCTTGTGTGGTGTGGGCACATTGGTTGTCTTTGAGTACAAATAATTAATAAAGAGCGCTCTTATGGTTTACATGGTTGTTTTGAGTGTTGGACACACGTGTGGTTTTCACGCTTAGCCGCCGTTCCCTCTGTGGATTGTGTCCGAGCAGTTGGCGTTGATGAAAGAGGATCTGCCACCTGTCATTTGGCATTCCAGTATTTCACTAAGCTGGGCAATTTGGGATGGGTGAAGCACGACTTATGCAGAACATGTAGGCAATTGATATATGCCTCTTTATGTGTTGAAGATATAGGCCATATGCTGCTGGCGACATATTCAGTTGCTGTCTACTGTTAATATTCTTACAGATATTCGAAAGGTTGCATCTTTTGAAAGACACTATTGATGTTATTATGGTATCAGTGTGTTGGCATATTTACTCAGAAAGAGAAAGAAATTGTTCTCCAGTGATGGGTTGCGGCTGGAAGGGCAACCGCTGCATAAAACATATGCTGTATAAGTTGGCGGTTCATTCCACTGTGGCGACCCCAGAATAATAAAGGAACTAAGCCGTAAATAAAATGAATGAAATGTGTACAGTGAGATTTACCATTTAATTACTATTTATCAAGTTCATTTTATTTCAACCACAACCTAATAATGTGTTACTTGTGATTTTTGGATGCTACATATATTTATGTATTAATTAATTGTGATTATTGGGAATATTATTGTGAATTGTTATATAAATAATTGCAAATATATATATATATATATATATATATATATATATATATATATATATATATATATATATATATATATATATATATATATATATATATATATATATGTTTTACAAACACTTTGGATTGCAGTTTACAGTAAAATACTGGCAGATGGGTTGCCAGCCATATTCTGTATTTATAAAAAAATATTTACAGTCTGGTACTGTAATTACAAAATACAGTATCCTGCTGTAATTTAACCTTTTTACAGTATTAAACCATGTTTCTTTTTGCTATACATTTACAAGAACATACTGACAGCTGGGTTGCAAGCCAAATTTGTAAATAATATTTACAGTCTGGTACTGTAATTACCAAATACAGTATCCTATTTTAATATAACTTTTTAAACAGTACTAATCTGTGTTTCTTTTTGCCGTAAATTTACAATAACATACTGACAGCTGTGTTGCCAGCCAAATTCTGTATTTTTACAGAACCGCTACTAAAAATAAGATTTACACTCTTGTACTGTAATTATCAAATACAGTATCTTACTGTAATATAATCTTTTTTACAGTTTTAAACCATGTTTTTTTTTTTTTGTACTGTAAAATTACAATAACATACTGGCAGCTGGGTTGCCAGCCACATTCTGTATTTTTACAGAACAGCTACTGTACAAAAAAGTTACATTCTTGTACTGTAATTACCAAATACAGTATCCTACTGTAATATAAACATTTTACAGTATTAAACCATGTTTTTTTTTGCTATAAATTTACAACAACATACTGGCAGCTGAGTTGCCAGCCACATTCTGTATTTATAAATAGTATTTAAAGTCTGGTACTGTAATTACCAAATACAGCATCCTACTGTAAAACAACATTTTTTGCAATATTAATCTGTTTATTTTTGCTATAAATTTACGATAACATACTGGCAGCTAGGTTGCCAGCCACATTTAAAAATAATAATTACAGTCTGATACCGTAATTACAGTATTCTATTGTAATATAACCTTTTTTTACAGTTTTAAACGTTTTTTCTTTGCCTATAAATTTACAAAGGCATACAGGCAGCTAGGTTGCCAGCCACATTCTGTATTTGTACAGAACCGCTACTAAAATAAGATTGACACTCTTTTACTGTAATTATTAAATACAGTATCCTACTGTAATATAACCTTTTTACAGTATTAAACCATGTTTTTTTATTTTATTTTTTTATTTTTTGTGCTGTAAATTTACAATAACATACTAGCAGATGGGTTGCTAGCTACATTCTGTATTTATAAATAATATTTAAAGTCTGGTACTGTAATGACCAAATACAGTATCCTACTGTAATACAACCTCTTTTACAGTATTAATCTGTGTTTTTTTTTTCTTTACATTTACAATAACATACTGGCAGCTGAGTTGCCAGCCACATTCTGTATTTTTAAAGAACAGCTACTGTGCATAAAATTTACACTATCATACTGTAATTACCAAATACAGTATCCTGCTGTAATATTACTTGCATAAATTACTGCTTTTCATTCTGTACTCTTAACAAATTGACTCTCAAACATATTACATGTATTAGAATAATACATTAAAAATAATAAACAATGGAAACAGTATGAAGTAAAATACAACATTAATTTATTTTAAAGAAAGTCAAAACGATCAAACAAAATGAACATTTTCTGAACATTTGAAAAATGAACATTTTTCCTACATTTCTTCCTATATTTAAATTGTAATTTACAGTTACAAAATAACAGAATATTAGGCAGTCAATGTAATCACTTTTAATGAGTTAAAAATGACCTAATGACCCAAGACATACACTTGAGGTATACCACACTAAAAACACAAAATAAATGCTTTTGTCTTGTTAAATATATTTAGATGTGTACAGAAGCTGTGAGAACTCATTCTTACTACCCTGAACCCCAAATAGCCCTTGGATAGCAGATGCTTTCTTTAGAAACACACTATTGCTGTTATCTGCAGTCTTTGCATCTATGCAATTAAAGTTAATGTTTGGTTAAGGGTGGAGGGGATGAGTAGGAGGACGCTTGATCTTCAAATTGTCCTGTTTTTTTTTTTTTTCTCCTCCATCTATCTGGCAGAACTCAGGCTCTCTGCAATTACAGTGCAGCCTTGACATGACATTATTGTGTTTTTGGAGAGCACTGCTTTGGGAAGGGAGGAAAGTGTGCTTCAGATGGAAAACAGATGACTTTAAGAGCCCTAGCATAATTAGCTCAGTGGTGTCTGTCTGTTTTATGTAGTTGTTATTATTATTATTATTATAGTTATTGTTATTGTTATTATTGTTGTTGTGAATAATAATAACAAGAATAATAATATGAATAATAAGAATTAAAATAAATAATATAAAATACAGTTATTTTGCTTTATTTCTTTTATGTAATTAAATTATTATTATTATTATTATTTTTTGAGAGTGATTTATAGTGATTTGACTTTAAAATGACAATATTATACAGCCCAGTGTCTTAGGCTGCTAAGATGTGGTGAACTCTGATGCTCATGCTGGTAATTTAGGTTTAAATATATTATATTTATAAATATAATAATAATTTTAAGTATTAAATAATAATACAAATACAATTGAAAATAATTATTCAACTGGTTCGGTACACTCTCTTACTGTAATCTAACATGGTCAACATTTGTTATAATTAATGATCATGATTTAGCTATCAATTTAGCGATATTAAAATGGAAAATTAACTAGTAATAAATCTGCAATATGAACAGTGTGTTGCGAATTAAATAAAAAACTCCTTAATCAAAAAGAGGTTTAACCAAAACATAAGAAAACATAGATTAAAAATATAATCCCTGGTACCCCTGCGCTCTCCCCAAAATATAATCCAAAAACACAATCACTGAGAAGTAACAAGAAAATAGGATTTATTTACAGAAATAAGGATCAAAAATAACATTGGGAGGGATTTAGCCAGAATAAATGACAATAAACCAAGCTATCTAAATTAGAATAAACTTCCCTGGTAAGTAGATAATCAAATAAAATACAGAAAACTTACCTCCCTACTAACAAACACAGGAGAAAACGAAAATAATAAGCCTCACTACCATGCTTCAAGCCAGACAAGGAGACCGGGTTTCTCCGGTTAGAATTAACAACGTCGGCATCTCACAAAACGCCACATAAGAGACATCAGCAAATAACCATCATCTTATCACTTTAGCAATAATATCTCCACTGAGAATAAACAGGGAATCGAGAGAGAGCGGGGAGCCATCGAATGCATGCTCTCTGAAGGTTTAAATACAGCCACCGCCAATCCAAGCGCCAATCATGATCCGATCCAACGTAATCCGGTGCACCTGCGAATAACTGAAAATGAAAGAGCGAAAGAGCGAGAGAGTGAGAGAGAGGGGGATAGAAAAACCACACACTACACTACACTACACTACACTACAACAAAAACTACTCATAACAAATGGAAAACACATACATACTTACATACATATTCATGCATAATTAAAGCTTTTGCATTACAACGAAAGACTATAATATTTCAGTGTCTTTGATTTTTAGGGATATTTTAATCTGTTAAATTAGACCTAATCTAGATTAATAATAATAAAAGAAAATGGTTTGTGATTATTTAAATTGTGTTTTTAATATCATATGATATGCAGTTACATTTAAATGCAACTTTTAAAGTCTTTAAAATAATTATTATTCATTCCTTTTTGGCTTAGTCCTTTTATTAATTCGGGGTCGCCACAGCAGAATGAACTGCCAATTTATCCAGCACTTGTTTCAGGCAGCGGATGCTCTTTCAGCTGCAACCCATCTCTGGGAAACCTCCATGCACACTCATACACTACGGCAGTTTAGCCTACCCAATCTACCTGACCACGAGTCTTTGAACTGTGAGGGAAACGGAGAAACGCCAACGGAGAAAACCCACGCGAATGCGGGGAGAACATGCAAACTCCACACAGAAACGCCAACTGACCTGGCCTAGGCTCGAACCAGCGACCTTCTTGCTGTGAGGCGACAGCACTACCTACTGCGCCACTGCGTCGCCCTTAAATATTATTATCATTATAATGATTATTATTATTATGATTATTGCTATTATTTTCCCCTTTCCTCATACATTCATTTTTACGTCGAAATATATAACAGTATGAAACTATATTGTTTTACATCGACTAAGCCAGAATATGAATCCTCTGCTCCATTAGCCTTTTATAATCCCTTTAATCTGACAGCACCATTTCAGTCCAGTATTTGCATCATCAGTGCTGGTTAATCTCTCAGAGATTCTGCTGCTCATTAGCTTTTTATTTTCAGCAATGCTAAATTTCCAAAAAGTCCATCTGGTTTAAAAATGCCAAATTCACACCCACTAACACAATGGGTATTGCTGACCAGAGGAACACAGCATCTCTGAAAGTCTGCTGCGCTTATCTGCATTTTACCCTTTCACAAAACAACATCAAACACACCGTTTTAGTCTGGGTTTATCGGAAACCGCATGGTGTCTTTGGCTGGCCTTTGAAGAGAGGCCGGTGTCTGTGGGATGCAGGAGGATAAACCAAGGTTTTCAAGGTCTCCTCGTCCTGTTTTTTTTTTTTTTCCAGTTTATTACATGTGGCAGAAATCCTGCACAGAGCCTCTACTTGTACACTGAAGACGAATAGTGTGTATTTTTTATAAAAAAAGAAATACCAGTAGTGATCAGTATACATGCAGACATCAATTTTTATCATTCCCAATTGATCAAATACTGTGAACAGCCAGGAAAAAAAAAAAACTCAACATGTTTGTATGTAATCAGGCAGATTGTACATGAACATATCTCTCGTTAAAAACTTTCAGAATATAGATATAATTAAAACTGTTGGTGGTTCACTCCGCTGTGGTGACCCCTGAAGAAATAAAGGACTAAGACGAAGGAAAACGAATGAATGAATGAATGGATACAACTGTTGAATAAACTCATGTTGAGAAAAGTCTCTTTAAAAATATCAATTGCAAATAAAACCTATAGGCATATATTTATATAAAAGTATACATGCATTTATACTTACAAAATATGTTATGTTACATGTATGTATGAGTTCATGTTTAGATTTCACATTTATTAAATATATGTTATTCAGTATATGCAACATATATTTAAAAAGATTGTACATTTAGGTATTTAGTCATCTCTTCATCCATTGGAATTACAAGTATGTCTATATATGTATACGTACGTTCATTCATTCATTTTATTTCGGCATTGTCCCTTTATTAATCAGGGGTCACCACAGAAGAATGAAGCACCTACACTTATAATATATATATATATATATATATATATATATATATATATATATATATATATATATATATATATATATATACATATATATATATATATATATATATATATATATATATATATATATATATATATTTGACTAGATATTTTTTAGGGCACTTCTATACAGCTTAAAGTGACATTTAAAGGTTTAATTAGGTTAATTAGGTTAGCTAGACAGGTTAGGGTAATTAGGAAAGTTATTGTATAACGATGGTTTGTTCTGTAGACTATCGAAAAACTATATAAGTTTAAAGGAACTAATAATTTTCACCTTAAAATGGTTTAAAAAAAGTAAAAACTGCTTTATTTTAGCCCAAATAAAACAAATAAAACTTTCTCTATAAGAAAAAAATATTATCAGACACACTGTGAAAATTTACTTGCTCTGCTAACCATAATTTGAGAAATATAAAAAAAAAACAATTGTAGGAGTGTGTATGTGTGTGTGTGTGTGTATGTGTGCGTGTTTGTATATATATATATATATATATACACACACACACACATACATACACTATAAAAAATGCAGGGTTCTTCACACATGTTGTCCCAACACAAATCATTTAAGTTAACTTACTGTAACACACGCTGTGGAATTAACCGCCAGCATATGCATATGCATCCAGCATATGTTTTACGCAGCGGATGCCCTTCAAGCCTGAACCCATCTCTGAGGAACAGTTTATTAAGGATGTACCGCTGGATCGCGTCTCACTATAGCTGTTAAACGTGATATTCAGACATCCCAAGTCTCCCGGAAGTTCCGGGAGTCTCTATGCATTTGCATTTGCATAATGCCCGCAAACCAGTGATAATCTCTCGGAAATTTCGCATCTCCTTCCATGTCCTCAAATAAGTCGTGCACTCTTCTCACCCTGGATATCGTACGATGCCAAATTGGTCGACTTCGCCCAACCCTAGCACACATTGCGATATCGATGCTGGAACCATATATTGTGCAGACATACCCCAAATTGACATTCGTAAAACTCCAAAGCTTTGAGTTCTTTCTTTTGTTAAACACTAAAGAAAATGTTTTGAAGAAATCTGAAAACCCGAATCCATCGATAGAAAAATAGACACCATAGTCAATGGTTTCCAGCTTCAAGATAGCTTAGTGTTCGACAACAGGGAATGAGTTTTGGGTGAACAGTCCCTTTAAAGTGGCACTTTCTGAAGTAAATCTCACACAAGTGAGATGATACTAGCGAATAAATATGCTGGCTGTCAAGTTCATAGCTTTGACTAAAGATTGTAGTGTTTACAATGGGAGTTTGACATACTTGCGATGCATCAAAGCAAAAAAAAAAAAAACATCTGTCAAATGAGACATCTTACAAATATTCCCGGCCATACAGGTAAACACGGCTGAGTTTCTGTCATCTCAGGTCTTAAGATGAGGGTTTTTTGAGTGTAATCACAGAGCTTGATGCCTTGGATGTTTTAAACCTGAGAGCTGAAGCCTGATGATTATCACTCATGAAGACAGCGTCAGTGTTTCACCTCGGGGCTGCAGGACGGCTCATGAAACAGCCGAATGTGTGCTTGGATATCTTATAATGAGAGACTCCTCACAAGCTGCCGGTACTTAATCCAGTGTTTATGTGTCACTGGGACATCTGAGGAATTTAAGGCATCTGGAAGACGGAGACTTGAGGGTGCAAACGGAGGGAAAGTGTGGAAAGTGTTTTGTGGAGGAGGTTCAAAGGCCATTATGATGTCTCAGAGCCTTTCTGAAGAACCGTGTGGAGTATTTAGGCTCTTTACACTTTAAAATGGCATTTTATAATGAAAATGCTCCTTATACATACTGGCGTTTCATAAAAACTCTTTCTGTCCATAATATGCAGTGATAAACGTGATACAGGACTTTTCATTCTCACTTGGCATGTGCATGTTTTTCTGGTGCTTGTATTTGTCAGTAGTTGTCCAGCAGACCAGTCAGAGGGCTATTTTGGATAAGCATTCATTGTCAAGTGTCAGTCCATCTATACTGAAACACAACACTAGTATTTTTATAGCGCTCCGTTTTTGCAGTTCTAATGGATTTAACACCCTAGTGTAAACAGCATCTTAGGCTTATTTGTTTGACTTCACTTTTTAGTAGTTATTTTATTTTATTGTATCTATTTTATTAATTTTTGCATTGCTGTAAACCCCAAAAGGGTTTGTTTAGGTTTGTTATTTAGTTTTGGTTTGCATTGTTTTGATGCTTTTTTTTTTTGTTTTGTTTTTTGCTTAAGTTTTAAGTTTCAGCATCGTTTTCTTCTTTGCTTTGTTTTTTGTTTTTTCTGCTTTATTTTAGTTTGCTTTGTTGTCTTTTCTTCATTTTTTTTAGCTTTTCTTTTGTTTTTTGTTTTGATTTTAGTTTCGGCTTTTTTTCTTTGCTTTGTTTTTTCCTTTTTTCTCCTTTATTTTAGTTTGGCTTTGTTTGCTTTTCTTTGATTGTTTTGTTTTTCATGAGCTTTTCTTTTGTTTTTAATTGTTTTTTGCTTTGGTCATTAGTTTGCTTGCTTTTTAGTTTCTACCTGGTTTTTGCTTTGCTTTGACTTTTATTTTTTGCTTGTAAATCTGAACTATATATTTATTTATTGATTGATTATTTTCTTTGATTATTAGTTCCTGCTTTGTTTTTGCTTTGCTATGATTTTTGCTTTTATTTTCTGCTTTAAAATCTGAATCTTATTTATTTACTTATTTATTTTAATTTTGATGATCTTTTTCAGTTAGTTTTTTATAAAGTTTTGGTTTGCATTGCTTTGATGCTTGTTTTTGCCTTTATCTGCTTTATTTTATTTTAGTTTAGCTTTGTTTTCTTTTCTTTGATTTGTTTTTTAAATTGGCTTTTCTTTTGTTTTTGTTGATTTTCCTTTACTTAGATTTTTGTTTTTATTTTCTGCTTTTAAATCCAAATTACTTGTTAGTTAGTTAGTTAGTTAGTTAGTTAGTTAGTTAGTTAGTTAGTTAGTTAGTTTTGATATTTTTTTCAGTTTGTTTTTTTATTTAGTTTTGGTTTGCATTGCTTTAAAGCTAGTTTTTGCTTCTTATCTGCTTTATTTTAGTTTAGCTTTGTTGTCTTTACTTTGTTTTTTTTAAATGAGCTTTTCTTTTTCTTTTGTTTTTGTTTTTTTGCTTTGATTTTTAGTTTTTGCTTTGTTTTTGATTTGCTTTGATTTTTGCTTCTTTTTTCGTCTTTTAAATCTTTATTTATTCATTTATTTAGTTAGTTCGTTTTCATGATTTTTTTTTCTGATTTTTTTCTGCTTTTGTGCACTGTTTTGCCTTGCTTTTTACTCTTGATTTATTTATGCATTTTTTTTTTTTGAGTTTGCGTTTTGCTTAAGTACACATTTCATATTAACAGAATAAGAAGAATCTTTGCAGACTTTCTGTTCAAATGCATAAACATTAAACACTTTGAAGCCAAATGTCTTTCCAAAAATTCAAAGAATTCAAGGGGATCAGCAGTGAATGGTTTTGTAAAGGAACATCACAAAATGAGGAATGTCATGCTAAAGTCAGCTGTTTCATTCCATAGGTCTCCACAGCTGAGCAGACGGCTTCACAGATATGACAAACCCCTGTAGCTGCATGGTTTGTTCAGATATAAGGCGCCCACTTACATAACACACATTGTATCTGATAGAAAAGGCCAGGTTCCTTTCTGACACCGCAATTTTATCAGTTGTTGCTTCTGACTGGAAGACTTTCAGCTGTCTTTTTGCAGCATATATGCTCAGTGATGCGAGGATGGCCTTATCACTTTCTCAGGGTTTATCAGGGCCTTTGTTACAAGATGTGCTCTTATCTGAAAGTCACCTTCCATCCTGGAGCATTTGCTGCTTGAGGATCCTGATACAGCAGGACCAGACACACAATACGTATAATGGTAGTATGGAGTCATCCAGTTGAGTGCAGAAACAATGCTTATATTCTAAAAATGGTGGTTGTAGATTACCAAAAATGATTTTAGGTGGAGAATTAGTAACATGATAAACTGTGTTTTTAGG
Organism: Danio rerio; assembly: GCF_052040795.2. Lineage (NCBI taxonomy): Eukaryota > Metazoa > Chordata > Actinopteri > Cypriniformes > Danionidae > Danio > Danio rerio. Next base: position 6,114,559 of record NC_141043.1, read on the forward strand.
TAGGTCCATTATGGATAAATAAGTATAATGTATAAAGTCTGAAGAAACGTGAGATTCATTGAATCATTGTTCTGTTAATTTCTTGTAGTTATTTTTCAAAAAGAAAACAAAAACAGTGACAGGCTCTGTCTGAAATCTCATACTCTTTTGAGTGAGTGTACTTCTTTTGAGTAAATAATTCACAACCACTAAAAGTACATCATGTATTGCACTGGTCCCCAACATTTTTACAAAGCTTGACGTGTGCCTCCATTGGACATTACAAACTCTAGCAGTTGATCTTCTTGCACATGCATGCTGGATTCACCTGATTTGTTAATAAATGGGTTGCAGATCTATTCCATGGAAGTTTGTGGGTCCTTCACTAAGCCTTTTCCTCTTCGCAAAGAAACATCCCAAATTGTTACTCATTTTGTGAGCCTGTGGGTTCAATTTTGGCGCT